>NC_046154.1:78705633-78868133 GCF_011064425.1 Rattus rattus
AGAGCTTCCAGGGACTAAGCCACTACCTAAAGACTATACATGGACTGACCCTGGACTCTGACCTCATAGGTAGCAATGAATATCCTAGTAAGAGCACCAGTGGAAGGGGAAGCCCTGGGTCCTGCTAAGACTGAACCCCCAGTGAACTAGATTGTTGGGGGGAGGGCGGCAATGGGGGGAGGGTGGGGAGGGGAACACCCATAAGGAAGGGGAGGGGGGAGGGGGATGTTTGCCCGGAAACCGGGAAAGGGAATAACACTCGAAATGTATATAAGAAATATTCAAGTTAATAAAAAAAAAAAGCAATTAACGCAATATGCTCAGTGTGTGTACCACCTCTGTGATTGAATTTTTTTTTCTGATCAAGGCTTAAAGTTTAATATTCAGCACCGTGTGTTTAAAGGGAAAAAAAACCACAAAACCCATCCCCAGAACAGTAATGCAGGGTAGCAACAGCACAGCTGCCAATCCGATAAGTTTCCATATCTTTGTAGCTGTTTAATTCCAACACGTCAAAGATCTCAGCTGCAGCTAAGGCAGGTGTTTCTGTTCAGGCAGATAAAGCCTACTGCTCAAGGTCTGCTCTTCCTGCTTTTTGTGGTGCATGTTCAAGGTCTGCTTAGACTGTATAGGCTGAGGAGATCACAGTTCCTCCTTTTTTTATTTTTTTTAAAGCTGGCAGTACTAGCTGCTGGACAAGGGCACAAGCTTTACTTGTTTTCCATTATCCGGTGTAGGGCAAAGATTGGCCAGGCAACTGTGTCTTAGGTCAGCTTACCCATGTAAGCTCTTACCTGTCATTGACTAACCGGCCTTCTATAAACAATCTTTCTCAGTCATCCCAAGCCACAAAGAATATATCAAAGCTGAGTATGTATTTAATGCATTTCTTCATAGCGATTAATAACTGCCATTGTAAATAGCTGGGCTGGCTGAAAGAAATCCTGTATAAAAGCAATCAATCTATTTAAGATACAAGGTCCAAAGGTTAAAAGTAGCAAAATAATAGTCAGGGGTTCAAGTAAAGTTGAAATCAAAGTTGTCAACCAAAGGGAAGTAGTGAACAAAGACTCAAACCATTCTTGGTTTTGTTCTCTGTCTCTCTTCTTTTTTGCTAGTCCTTCTCTAACTTTGGCCATGGAGTCCTTGACTACTCCTGAGTATGCAATATCATGGAAACAATTCTGGATAAAATATACAAAATAAGCTGTTTGAACACTTTAGGATAGTGCAATAGCAACTGTAGTACCGCTGGTTGTTAAAGTAATCAAAGCTACAACACCTGCTATAATCAAAACAACCATGCCTGGTCAAGGGTCTTGTTAACTCTTCAATTACCTGTAAACTCTGGTCATCAAACCAATATTCAATAATATTTACAGGAACCATCACAAAAGCAGGTTGTTGTAAAATCATTACAGAATGCTTAGAATAGGCTTTTAAAACAATCAAATTACAGTCAAATAAGACACATCAAAATACTATTTTCAGAATATAGAATAATGCTAATAGTTCCTACTAATAGGACATATGGATATGAGTACATGGTACAACAACATTTTCTGCATTGTGGGATGAGGGAATGCAAAAATATCACAATCCCCAGGAAAAGATGTGTGTAGAATAAGCCAGAATTTATCAGCCCCACAGGACTGACCTCAAGATTTTGGACTGATCAGAATATAAGGGAGTGGCTATTATGATTAATGATGCTACTGGCTGGCTGTCTCCACTTATTCTCCCCTCAACAGCTTTGTCTGCTGAACTCTAGTGCACTCACATAGGTTATCAGCGAGGATACTA
The DNA here is from genome assembly GCF_011064425.1 of Rattus rattus. Taxonomy (NCBI): domain Eukaryota; kingdom Metazoa; phylum Chordata; class Mammalia; order Rodentia; family Muridae; genus Rattus; species Rattus rattus. Next base: position 78,707,437 of record NC_046154.1, read on the forward strand.
TGGAAGTTGAGTGTTGTCTTAGATGATGTGAGTACTCAGTCTGAAAGATCAAGTACAGTTTGTATGAAAGGGCCTATTGTGATTGATTTATTTTACTTCATAAAATTTGATAGTACAAATTATATTTCCAGTACTGTTATATTCAAATGCACTCAATATGAAATCCTGCCTGCATGGCATATCATTTTGATAGACAGGCATTCAAATGTAGTCTGCAACTTACCAAGTAACACTATTACATATAAACTTTAAATAAAAAACATTTTATGTTGTTTTGAAAAAAAGATATGTTAAGCAAAAATGAGAAGAAAAATATTTAATATAATTTGAGTATTTTCCTCTAGTCATATCTTCCATAATTTTTCCATAATTTTAGGGCTCTTGGCACACTTTCTGCTTACAGGAGACTTTTCTGGCTTTCATGTAGCCTGAAATGACCTATATCTCCAGAACTACTAGCACCAGTCAGAAAGTCTCCAGCCAAGTCAAAATCATGGCAGCTCACAAAGGCAGCTTTGTAACCTCAACGAACCACTCATATCCTGCCATTGGGAGGAAAATCTGTGTTAACACAAAGTTTTCCATGATGCATCACTCTCACATAAGCACTGAGGCCAGAAAACAGACCCAACTGCACAGTATCTTTAAAAGGCATATTGGTGTAGGATGCTCGGTTCAGTTTTAATTTCTATTTGGATGGATCATTGGAAATAACTTAGTAGATTCCTTTCTCAGATTTACCCTTAAGTTATATTTTAGCTACATAGAGTATATATATATATATATATATATATATATATATATATATATATATATATACTGGGCCCCCTGGTATTCAATAGACACTTTGGAACAGATATTCCACAAGTTAGATCAATTCAGTGACTTTTGACTTGCATTTTCCTTGTTTTGAAAAGGCAAGTCATTCTGCTCCAACTGCAAAGATTAGCAGATAAAAGCAAGCTGTGCTGGCTGATGAGCATGGCGCTGCTGGTTCCCTTCTCATTCAGATAACACTAGCTAAGCAAGACAATCCACTGGAGACAGCTTCATCCTGTGTAAAATGGGAAACCATATGGAAGCTTCTGGATTCAAAACACCACAAAGTCTTTTTTTTTTTAATTCTAAACACTGAATTCTTTTTTTCCCCACCCACACATTGAATTCTTGTTCATAAAATAACTCTATTCTCTAGCAAAATACTGTTACTTTCTGCGGTCACAGTTTCACTTCTAAATATCATAGATGACTGGTTTGCAGCAGGTAGACCACATATGGACTATCGTAGGCATCAATGTTTGCCTACTAAGGCACCCTGTATATCGGATTTTGAAGGAACACAAATGTTCTAACCAATAAAAATTGTGAAATATGAACCTCATTCATAAAATAACTTTCTAAATAAGTCCTCCAAATTTTTCTCTCATTGAATATTCTGTTCAAATAAGATATGATATCTGGGTATTAGAATGATATCAGTTAATTTTTTATGTTTTTATATATTTTATGTATATACAATCTTATGCACTTTTATAGAGTGTTACAAAATTTTGGATCAGAGATGTTTGTTTGCTTGTATTTTCACTCTCAATAGTTTTCCCAAAACTCACTGCCTCAAGCTATCTTTCAATCAGGGTCTCAAAGGCTCTGAGCCAGCCATATTTTCAGCACCAACAGTTTTTTGTGCACGAGCTAGCTTTATTGCCTTATCTAATTGTAATTTAAGAGAGAACTTAAATCTGTTGAATAAGATACCCAGGGGCAACTCAAAAAGGAAGGGGCTACTAAGCTTATTGAACTCTCTCGAAAGAGAGCTGAAAGTGAGTCAAGATCATACAAGGGCAGCACTATTGTATTGGGATTGGCAATTTAATTTGTCTATACATTTTATGAATTGCTGGCAGAAATGTATTTGCAAGGAAACACATGGGTATTTTTAAAGTGATTAATTAAGCATGCAATTTATATGAAAACAATTTACTGCTGGACATAAACAGGACTCCCAAAATACACATGCAATTTCCTTTCCTTCTAATTTATGGACATAATTTATATTGATTGTGCAATTAGGAAGGAAGACCTTTATTAATTTGGTGCAAGCCTTAAAAACCAAAACAGTTTAGGAAGGAAAGTGTCTGCCTAAATGGTTGTTGTGTTGTTGTTTTTGTTGTTATTGTTGTTGTTGTTGTTTTAAGGAATATGTAGACTTGAGGTTTTGTGAACTGGATAAATTATTTGTGTCTAAAGCCAAAGGAATTATATCTATTTCTGATCCTGTATTTCATTAATACAGGCTATTTGATTACTCTGAACTTCAGTGGGATTTGTTTACTTCTTTACTTGTTTGTTTCTTTGTTTTCTTGCTTCAGAAAACAGCTATTTTTTTTTAAGTTCTCCTTTCTGGAAGGTGCCAAGGGCAATGAGGATAGCCTATGTTGTTTGGGGTGTCATTTAAGCTTCCCCGATAAACAACTCAAAATTTCCATCCCTTACACTAGGATGTTTATTAGGTAGCCTATGGGTTGTAGAACAGAACTGTTGCTCAAGACAACAATCTGGATTGAATTGGAAGCCTCCTTGATGAGGACTAGGTATCATAGTACCTGAAGGTGTTCTGCAAACTGAAAAGAGAAAAAAAATGTATAGTTGTATCCAGCTATAACACCTATGAAGTCTAAAAATTACTACTAAGCCTAGGTATTTTAAAAGGAACAACCGTGGCACTTATATCCATGGAGTAATCTATAGCCTTGTATTTGCACTTAAGACTCACTCAATAGAAGGTAATCCATGTCTGGCACTCTAAACTGAGTCAACTACCCATGGATTATAGGCCATGGAACTTAAAAGAGGATAAGAGAATATACTACTGCTACATTCCTAAAGTGTCATAATTTCTAACTTCATTTGAAATACTTATCCTTATATCCACAGTAAAGTGTATCTCTAACACTTTATCAAAGAAGCTTCTATTTTCAACAATCTAAAACAAATGAAGTAAACTAAAACATTGTGTGAGCCTACTCTTCAGCCTCTCTAATCTGCCAGGAAATCAACCCAAAATTCCCATGAAGTCCACATTAGAGAATATAAGCTTCCTGCTGACCATAATATACCATCTATCTGTTAAGCTCTCTACCTGGAGCCTCAGATCTACCCTAACTGAGTTCTGAAATGTGGGCAAAATTCCCCCATGTGATTTGGACAAACGTTGTATAGTATATCTTTCCTAAAAGCAAATAAACCAGTCATTGAATTAAACTATAATCTCCACACCCTGACCTAGAGCATCTAGTACTCATCACAACCAGGGAACTCAGAGCCCTCTGTGTTTCTTTGTTTCAAGGACACCACACTTGAGTTTATGTGATTCTTTCCTGCTCCACCCCTCTGTCACTTAGAAAGCAAAACTCTAACCATCAGGCTGATTAGGCTCTCTGACCTAGAGTAGTCTGTGCCTTTCCACAGCAGGGGACCTATAGTCTGCAAGCATATATGCCTTATATGCCTGTATTTATCTTTCACGTATTTTATTGAGGATTTTTGCATTTAGCTTCACCAGGAGAATTTGTTTAGAGTTTTTGTTTTGTTTTGTTTTTGTTGTTGCTGTGGTTATTGTTGTGACTTTACACTCATTTAGACAGTAGAGCAATTAAGTATTTCTTTGTAAAAGGAGTTTGGAAGAACTAGGTCTTTGTGTGTGCCCTGAGTTGAGTGTTGAGAACCATACTTGGAATCTGTGAGAGAGCAGGAAACAATCTCTCTAATCTCTCACAATTTGTTTTTGCTTTTGGTTTTTCATCTTCTTTCCCCATTTTCTGACCAATGGCCCTGTCCCCTTCTTAAACTCTTTCTCCTCCAGCGTCCCCTCCGTACTTTTACATGATGAATTTCATTGCCAACCCTCTCCCTTACATTTTTTTCATTGCTTTCACATTTGTATCTACATTCAAGTTACATCACACATTCCCATACACATACATACATATATTAAAAATTAAAAGCTTAGGATCTACCTAAAAAAAGATATGTTATAATTGTTTTTCAGAATATCTTGATTACTTCAAAATGTATAGTAATTTCTGTTCCATCTGTTTTCTCATAAATTTTATTGGTCTTTATTGGTCTGAAGAAAATTCTATTGTGTATAAGTATCAGATTTACATTACCCTTTCTATACAAAAGGAATCCATGTTTATTCTATATCTTTGCTATAGTAAATTAAACAGTAAATGTGGGTGTGTATATATTTCTATGGAGGACATAGAGTTATTTTGAATATATAATTATGAGTATTGTTTTTGTGATATGGTAAATTTTAGATTTAGTTTTATTAAAAAAAACTTCCTAGGATAGTTACTTGTCATTGTCAATTTGATTACATCTGAAATCGCTTAAAAATCCAAGTCTCTGGACAAATCTGTGGAGGATTTTCTTGACTGTTATTGTAAAATGAGAATATCCATCCTAAATCTGGATTATTTGAGATCAGAAGACCCATTCTCAGTCTAGGCCCCACCATCTGGTGACAGCCTACAATCTTAACATAGACTGAAGACCAACTGAGATATTCAGCCTTGTAGAATGAATGAATACTAGATTCTTGTCCTTTTCAATGGTAGACTATATTCTATTTTTGTTCTTCGAGAGAATTTTGACTAATACAAATTGTGGTTGTAGGAGTGGCTCCAGAGAAACCGAATTACAAGAAAAATTGTGAATATCTGGAACAGGTGTTTTAGCACCTACAGTTACCAAAGCCTTTCTTAGATGCATAGAGAAAACTAAAAATTCATGATATGGACTATTTAATAACTTATACTGATAAATTCCTTTGCTTGTCCTGGTATGTCTATTACAACAAAGAAGTAGTGACTCGATATATAAACTTTTGACAATATGAAAATACCAAAAATATATGATGCTATCTGTTAGCTTCTAACAACTCTGGATAAATTGATAAAGGAAAGAAGTGATCTCTATGACCAAATTGACCAATTTCTATAATTGGGGCAAAGGAAAATAATGAGCTCACCAATACAATTAACCAGCTACACATAATTCATATGCAGTCTAATGATCTCCAAAAAAAGCCCTGGAAGAAACTCTTCTCTGCAGACCCAGTAGAATTCATGTCACCTAAAGTCAAACCAATGCTCTGATTAGAATATTGGCTAGATTAAATAAAATTTCACGTCCCTGATTGAATTTCTGATAGTACCTAATATACAGCCACTGATTGTTAACAGTATCATGTAGCATAATATAGAAATCTGTGGGAGGGCCCTACTAAGGCTAAGGGCTTTGAATCCTCAGATTCTGAAGTGCCTATCTGACCTGAGAAATTATTTGTCCCATCATTTTCAGACCACCCTGTGCCTCTGCAAATTTGCCTCCTCTGCCTATGCATTAGGGAATTAGTCACTCACAGTCTGTTGAAGCAGCAATGATTTTTTTTTTACTGAAGAAAATGCCACACAATACTAATTTTTCCTCAATGTCCTCCTATTGTTGCTTCTAGACCTAGAACCATACTTAAAGCTAAACAGGTTTCTAGATGGTAGTCCATAGGGAGATGTACTACATGACTAAAGAGCTTAGTGAATGTGTTAATTTGCAGAATATGTGTATGAATGGATTTTAAGGATGTGGACTAGTGGGAGAAACATAAAACTGAATCAGGCTGAATTTATGGATATGGGCCTACTGTCTGGAGATTCTAGGTTAATATAAAGGCTCACAGTATTAAGAGGGGTTTCAAAGGTTTTTTTTGATTGGTTGTCTGAAGCCTCTATCAAAAGATGCCCTATTGAAAAAGAACGGAAGGTGCTTGATATCACTTGGTTTAACATTGATGAATGGATATTAAGGTTCAGGGAAATTGCAGTGGTAGCGTGGATAAGCTATATTAAACCTAATCCTCTACAATGGACAGACTCAGAAGACATGCCCTTTACTAATTCTATAAGAAGAAAAATGGTGAGAGAAACATTTGAACAGATTTGCCATTGTTCATTTCCATGTGTCAGACCTTAGGATTAAAGATGTTCCTTAATTGAATGAACTAAATGTGATGGGTTTAATTGGGTTTTGGAATTCCAGTGGCCAGGTGTGGCGGCACTAAATCACCTAAAGCAAGTTGATCTTAGTTATAACTGGCAGCACCAGAAAAGCAATATCGATAATGGCCTGACCTGTAATGGGTAACACAGACAAAGCGATTTTTATGGTGTCTTGTGTCCAGTCATTGTTCTATTGCTATGAAGAGACATCATAAGCAAGGCAAATCTTATAAAAGAAAGCATTTTGCTGGGAGCTTATTTACTATTTCAGAGGGTTAGTCTATCATCATAATGGTGGAAGCATGGTGAGAGCATACCACTGGAAAAGTATCTCAAAGAAGTATCCCAACCCATGGTCAGAGAGGACAGTAAAGAGAGAAAGAGAAGGCCTGCTATAGGCATTTAAAACATCAACCCCAACCCATCCCTATTACAAAATTCATTCAATAATACCACAGTTCTGAATCATTCTATTACTTTAAAAATCTTCCACTGCTTAGTGACTGGGCATTCAAATATATGAGTCTATGGGCCATTCTCATTCAACCTACCACACATAACTCATATGGACTTTTGTTTTTAGGATTTTTAGACATGAGGTAATAAGAAGCCTCTTAGATTTCTGTTAGTCTGTATAAGCAGAAAAATTCTTTAAGTAACTAAATAAGGACAAGATGACGATGGACTCAGACCCTTCGGGAATGAAGTTACAGTTTTGTCTTCCAGGAAAAGATCTAAGACCTATTGTGATGCTTCCTACAGGTGCAAGGTAGAATTCACAGTAGAGATACTTAAACATTCTAGCTAAAATCATATAGCCAGTTGCAGAAGGAAAATTAAGTTAACATGATTCTGTCATAATTTTTGAGAATGTATTTTCTCATAAACACACATATATTAAGCATATATTTGTGATTTCTTTCTCTATTCCTTTATGATCAATAAAATATCAATTGATATATGACCAACAAGTATTATATTTAAGTTATAAGACAGTAAAAGACATTTCCTCAAGGAATATTTCCACATATTCTAAAATAAATGATTTTTGGTTCTACTTGGGATACTCAAATGATACAAAGTAAAATTATAGCCTGGTTATTGTTTAATTTGAATATTAAGCATAACATATGATTGTGTGTTAAGTAACAAGAGATGGATTTCTTGTGGCCATTCCTTTTTTTTTTCTTTTTCATCCTTATTAACTTGGGTATTTCTTATTTACGTTTCGATTGTTATTCTCTTTCGCGGTTTCCAGGCCAACATCTCCCTAACACCTCTCTCTCCCCTTCTATATGGGCTTCCCTTCCCCATCCTCCCCTCATTACCACCCTCCTCCCAACAATCACATTCACTGGGGTTTCAGTCTTGGCAGGACCAAGGGCTTCCCTTCCACTGGTGCTCTTACGAGGCTATCCATTGTTACCTATGAGGTTGGAGCCTAGGGTCAGTCCGTGTATAGTCTTTGGGTAGTGGCTTAGTCCCTGGAAGCTCTGGTTGGTTGTCATTGTTGTTCATATGAGGTCTCAAGCCCCTTCAAGCTCTATCAGTTCTTTCTAAGATTCCTTGGACGGGGGTCCCTTCTCAGTTCAGTGGTTTAGTGATAGCATTTGCCTAGGTATTTGCTGTATTCTGGCTGTGTCTCTCAGGAGAGATCTACATCCGGTTCCAGTCAGCCTGCACTTCTTTGCTTCATCCATCTTGTCTAATTGGGTGGCTGTATATGTAAAGGGCAAATGTGGGGCAGGCTCTTAATGGGTATTCCTTCTGCCTCTGTTCTAAACTTTGCCTAGCAATTCCCTCCCAAGGGTATCCTTGTTCCCCTTTTAAAGGAGTGAAGCATTAGCATTTTGGACATCCTGCTTGAGTTTCATGTGTTCTGTGCATCTAGGGTAATTAAAGCATTTGGGCTCATAGCCACTTATCAATGAGTGCATACCATGTGTGTTTTTCTGTGATTGGGTTACCTCACTCAGGATGATAATTTCCAGTTCCATCCATTTGCCTATGACTTTCATAAAGTCGTCGTTTTTGATAGCTGAATAATATTCCATTCTGTAGATGTACCATATTTTTTGTATCCATTCCTCTGTTGAAGGGCATCTGGGTTCTTTCCAGCTTCTGGCTATTATAAATAAGGCTCCTATGAACATAGTGGAACATGTGTCTTTGTTTTATGTTGGGGCATTTTTGGGTAAATGCCCAAAAGAGGTATGACTGGCTCCTCAGGTAGTTCAAAGTCCAATTTTCTGAGGAACCTCCAGACTGATTTCCAAGAATGGTTGTACCAGTCTACAATCCCAACAGCAATGGAGGAGTGTTCCTCTTTCTCCACATCCTTGCTAGCATTTGCTGTCACCTGAGATTTTGATCTTAGCCATTCTCACTGTTGTGAGGTGAAATCTCAGGGCTGTTTTGATTTGCATTTCCCTTATGACTAAAGATGTTGAACACTTAATTAGGTGTTTGTCAGCCATTCGACATTCCTCAGCTCTGAATTCTTTGTTTAGCTCTGAACCCCATTTTTAATAGGGTTATTTGGGTCCCTGCGGTCTAACTTCTTGAGTTCTTTGTATATTTTGGATATAAGGCCTCTATCTGTTGTAGGATTGGTAAAGATCTTTTCCCAATCTGTTGGTTGCCATTTTGTCCTAACAACAGTGTCCTTTGCCTTACAGAAGCTTTGCAGTTTTATGAGATCCCATTTGTCCATTCTTGATCTTAGAGCAAAAGCCATTGGTGTTTTTTTCAGGATATTTTCTCCAGTGCTCATGTGTTTGAGATGCTTCCCTAGTTTTTCTTCTATTAGTTTGAGTGTGTCTGGTTTGATGTGGAGGTCCTTGATCCACTTGGACTTAAGCTTTGTACAGGGTGATAAGCATGGATCGATCTGCATTCTTCTACATGTTGACCTCCAGTTGATCCTGCACCATTTGCTGTAAATGCTATCTTTTTTCCATTGGATGGTTTTGACCCCTTTGCCAAAAATCAAGTGACCATAGGTCTGTGGGTTCATTTCTGGGTTTTCAGTTCTATTCCAATGGTCTATCTATCTGTCTCTGTACCAACACCATGCAGTTTTTATCACTATTGCTCTGTAATACTGCTTAAGTTCAGGGATAGTGATTCCCCCAGAAGTCCTTTTATTGTTGGGGATAGTTTTAGTTATTCTGGGTTTTTTTGTTATACTAGATGAATTTGCAAATTGTTCTGTCTAACTCTCTGAAGAATTTGATTGGTATTTTGATGGGGATTGCAGTGAATCTGTAGATTGCTTTTGGTAAAATAGCCATTTTTACTATATTAATCCTGTCAATCGATGAGCATGGGAGATCTTTCAGTCTTATGAGATATTCTTCAATTTTTTTCTTCAGAGGCTTGAACTTATTATGATATACATCTCTCAGTTGCTTGGTTTAAGTCACACTGAGGTATTTTATATTATTTTGGACTATTATGAAGGGTGTCATTTTCCCTAATTTCTTTCTCGGCTTGATTCTCTTTTGTGTAGAGGAAGGTTACTGATTTATTTGAGTTAATTTTATACCCAGCCAATTTGCTGAAGGTGTTTATCAGGTTTAGTAGGTCTCTGGTGGAACTTTTACATAAACTATGATATCATCTGGAAATAGTGATATTTTGACTTCTTCTTTTCCAATCTGTATCTCTTTCACCTCCTGTTGTTGTCTGATTGCTCTGGCTAGAACTTCAAGAACTATATTGAATAAGTAGGAAGAGAGTGGGCAGCCTTGTCTAGTCTCTGATTTTAGTGGGATTGCTTCAAGATTCTTTCCATTTAGTTTAATGTTAGCAACTGGTTTGCTGTATATGACTTTTACTATGTTTAGGTATGGGCCTTGAATTCCTATTCTTTCCAGGATTTTATCATGAAGGGGTGTTGAATTTTGTCAAATGCTTTCTCAGCATCTAATGAAATGATCATGTGGTTTTGCTCTTTCAGTTTGCTTATATAATGGATTACGTTGTTGGTTTTCCATATATTAAACCATCCCTGCGTCCGTGGGATGAAGCCTACTTGATCCTGATGGACGATTGTTTTGATGTGCACTTGGATTCGGTTTGCCAGAATTTTATTGAGTATTTTTGAATAGGTATTCATAAGAGAAACTGGTCTGAAGTTCTCTTTCTTTGTTGGGTCTTTGTGTGGTTTAGGTATAAGAGTAATTGTGGCTTCATAGAAGGAATTCGGTAGTGTTCCATCTGTTTCAATTTTGTGGAATAGTTTGGATAGTATAGGTATGAAGTCTTCTATGAAGGTCTGATAGAATTCTGCACTGAACCCATCTGGACCTGGGCTCTTTTTGGTTGGGAGACTTTTAATGACTGATTCTATTTTGTTAGGAGTTATGTGGTAGTTTAAACGGTTTATCTCTTCCTGATTTAACTTCTGTACCAGGTATCTGTCTAGGAAATTCTCCATTTCCTCCAGATTTTCAAGTTTTCTTGAATATAGCCTTTCGTAGGAGGGTCTGATGATTTTTTAATTTCCTCTGATTCTGTAGTTATGTCTCCCTTTTCATTTCTGATTTTGTTAACTTGGACACACTCTCTGTTTCCTCTGTTTAGTCTGGCTGAGGGTTAATCTATCATGTTGATTTTCTCAAAAAGCCAACTTTTGGTTTTGGTGATTCTTTGTATAGTATTTTTTGTTTCTACTTGGTTGATTTCAGCTCTGAGTTTGATTATTTACTGCCTCCTACTCCTCCTGGGTGTATTTGCTACTTTTTGTTCTAGATTTTTTAGTGGGCTCTCTCCTGTTTCTTTCTGCAGGCACTCAGAGCTATGAGTTTTCCTCTTAGCACAGCTTTTAGTGTCCCATAAGTTTGGGTATGTTGTACCTTCATTTTCATTAAATTCTAAGAAATCTTTAATTTCTTTCTTTATTTCTTCCTTGACCAGGTTATCATTGAGGTTCAGGCTCCAGCTAAAAACCAGAAGTGTCCAGTCCCAGAGGAATTTTGTCTCTGTGTGTCCTGAGTCCACCAAGCAGGTCACTTGGAGCAGAAAAGTTGGTCTCACCTCTGGTCCAGCAGCTTAAGTTGCTCCTGGTGTGCTGCTTTTGAGCTCTCTGTGAGGGCAGCACCCAGGAGGGCCTGTGCTGCCTTTTCTCGGGCCCCCAGTGCACCAGGGTCCCAGATGGAGTTAGGTGTTTTCCTCTGGATTCAGAAATGTGGGCAGAGTGTAGTCTCTTCTGGCTTCCCAGGTGTGTCTCTCTTGTGCCTATTCTTGACTGTCAATGTTTCTCCTTTGGGAGTCAACTAAACAAAATCATCTGAGTAGACATGTGAATTTTTTTTCTTGATTGGATAATTTGAAGTAAGAAGACCCATCCTAAATCTGGTCCATACCTTTTGATGTCAGCCCATATAAAAGGACATGGAAGAAGGAAGCTTCTGCTTTTTGTATGCTTGTGTTTACTCCTCTTGGTTAGTTCATCTATCCTGATGCTGAGGCATTGCTTAGCTTACTTCTTGATGATTTCAACATAAACTGAAGATGAGGTGAGACATCCATTATTGTAGACTGGAGAAACATTGGATTTATTGGATCCATGGATTTTCCATTATGAGTTTGCCATTGCCACACATAAATGCCACGAATATTTTTTCCCTCCTATATATTTTGGTCCTCCAGAGAACCTTGCCTACTGCTGTACTGATTTCCACAGTGGCTACACTAGAGAAAAGGGAGCTGAAAATGGGTGAGTCAGAGCAAAATCTTCTATTTCGTTCTACTCCCTAAGGACTAAGGAAACAGTTCTCTAAAGAAAAGCACTTTTGTCCCAAACAATAGTAGTTTATCATACTAATAAAGATTATATGTGTACTTTTTTATTGAATTAGACAGACTTGGCTATCTCTTAGAGATGTAATCACAACAGAAAGCATATCACAGTGAACCTATTGTGAAAATCTGGCCTCCTAGACATGTCTTAGTAAAATGACTTTGGCATCTTAATTACCTTACACCTTTTCCTTGGCAGCTTGCATAGTAGTTTTTGGAATCATGGAAGGTAGATCGAAGGAGGCTTCCATGTGAGATGCATCTTGTATCATCTGAGTCCTATGTCCAACTTGTGTGATGTTCTCAGCAATATGGGTCCTCGTCAACCCCTACGAGTCAACTAAGGGGCTACATTGATGAACTATATCGTTCTCGAAGTCACTTAGATTTTATCACCCTGGCAAATCATTTGAAAGATGGTCTCTTGTACTTTCTACCTGGATTTTTTTTTTAGTTTGTGCTTCCTGTCAGAGAGCACTGTCAACGAAGTAATTTAATTTCTATGTGCATGCATGTGTGTGTATGAAGTGTCAAATGGAAAACAGAGTAAATGAAAGAGGGGTCCAACTGGGAAGGAGGAGAGGTCAATCTAGAAAGAAGAGGTATGAGGAAAAATTACACCAGGATTGATAATGCCTCAAGATTTTGTTTTAATTTATGATGAAATACTCTTGTTCAGTGATATTTAATGAACTAGAGCAAAATATATGTGTAAATCCTAGCAAGCTCTATTGCTGGCAGGAAAGCAAACTGTGTGAAATACAAACAATGTGAGGTAAGAAGAAAAACTCTATTCAGTGTTGGCTCACATTTCTCTTTTTTTCTTTCCTTTTTTTATTAACCATTCTATTTGTTTATATCTCAAATGATATCCCACTTCCAGGTTATCCTCCACAAACATCCATGTTCCTCATCTCTGGCCTCTCCTTCTTCCCCTTTGCCTATATGAGGGTTCTTACTCACCCACCTACCCACTCCCACTCCTACACTGGGGCATTAAACCTCCAGAGGACAAAGGGCCTCCCCTCCTATTGATGTCAGACAAAGCCATCCTCTGTTAACTGTGTATCTAGAGCCCCGGATCTCTCCTTGTACACTCCTTGGTTGGTGATCACTGGGTGTACTGGCCAGCTAATGTTGTTCTTCTTATGGGGTTGCAATCTCTGTTCCTCCAGTCCCTCCACCAGCTCCGCTGAGCTCAGTCAGATGGTTCACTCCAGGCATCCACCTCTGCATTGATCAGTTGCTGGAAGAACCTCCCGAAGAAGAGCCACACCAGGTTCTTGTCGGCAATTGCCTCTTGGCAACACAAAGTGTCAGGTTTGGTATCTGCAGACAGGATGGATCCTCAGGTGGGGTGGTCCCCGGATGGCCCTTCCTTCAGTCTCTGTTCCATTTTTTGTTGCTGTCTTTCCTTCGGACAGGGACATTTCTGGGTTAAAATTTTTGAGATGGGTGAGTGGCCCCATCCCTCAACTGGGGGCCATGCCTATCTATTGGAAGTGATCTCTATGGGTTCTCTCTCCCCTTTCTCTGCCCGTTTTGGCTAAAGTCATCCCCATTGGGTCCTGGGAGCTTCATGCTTCCCTGGCATCTAGGTCCTTCCAGTGGTTACCCCAGTTCCTCATCTCCCACTCCCATATTTTTATTCGAATTCCTGACCGTCTCTACCTCTCTTCCACCCCCTTGGGTACTTAATACTACCCCCCTCTCCATTTTCTTTCCTCTTTTATCACTCTTAGGTCCCCAGCCCTTCACCTCCTGAAATCATCCTGTTCCCCTCTCAATACAGGACTCAAGCATCCACACTCTAGCCTTCCTTCCACCTAAGCTCCCTATGGTCTGTGGGTGAACATTGTGAGATTATTGGCTAATATCTATTTATCCATGAGTAAATGTCATGTGTGTTCTTTTGTGTCTGGGTTACCTCACTCAGGGTATTTTCTAGTTCCATCCATTTGCCTGAAAATTTCATAAAGTCATTATTTTTAACAGCTGAGTAGTACTCCATTGTGTAAACCTACCACATTTTCTGTATTCTCATTGTTGAGGGAAAATTGGGTTGTTTCTAGCTTCTGGCTATTATAAATAAGGCTGCTAGAAACATAGTGGAGCATGTGTCTCTGTTATATGTTGTAGCATCTTTTGGGTGTATGCTCAGTAGAGGAAAAGCTGGGTCTTTGGGTAGAACTATTTCCAATTTTCTCAGGAAATGTCAAATTGATTTCCAGAGTGGTTGTACTAGATTGCAGTCCCACCAGCAATGGAGGAGTGTTCCTCTTTCTCCACATCCTTCCCAACATCTGCTGTCACATGAGTTTTTTATTTTAGCCATTCTGATTGGTATAAGGTGGAAACTCATTTTAAATTGCATGTTCCTGATGTCTATGGACTTTGAACATTTCTTTAAGTGCTTCTCAGCTTTTGACAATCCTCTGTTGTGAATTCTTTGTTTAGCTCTCTACCCCATTATTTGATTGGGTTGTTTTGTTGTTGTTGTTGTTGTTGTTGTTGTTGTTGTTGTTGTTGTTGGGTTTTTTGTTTTGTTTCTTTTTGGTGATTAGCTTTTTGAGTTCTTAATATATTTTGGATATTAGCTCTCTATCAAATGTGGGGCTAGTGAATCTTTTTTTCCCAATCTCTAGGTTGCCAGTTTGTCCTACTGATTTTTTCCTTTACCTTACAGAAGGTTTCTAGTTTTATGAGGTTCCATTTATCAATTTTTAATCTTAGTGCCTGAGCCACTGGAATTTCTGTTTATTAAATTTCCCCTGTGCCAATGAATTTGAGACTTTTCCCTACTTTTTCTTCTATTAAGATTCAGGGTACCTGGTTTTATGTGGAGTTCCTAGATACATTTGGACTCAAGTTTTATACAAAGAGGTAAGAATGAATCAATTTGCATTCTTCTACATGCTGACCACTAGTTGAACCAGCACCATTTGCTGAAGATGCAGTCTTTTTTCCACTGAATGCTAAACCTACCATCCTTGTCAAAGATCAAGGTATGTGGTTCACCTACTTTAACAAAAGTTCTTAAATGTTTCAACCTTCCTTCTATCCCATCTATCATAGGTAGGGAAAAGTTAATAGGAAACAAGGGATGGGGACATGATTAGCAGTAGTTCTTTAGGGCAATTCCAAGTCTTCATTGTCAGGATATCAGCACTTCAGTCCAAAACACCAAATACAAATTAATAGCAATGCCTCAATACAGAAGAAACCATCATGCTCCACCATGGCATGAGTATGAAGAAACAGCAAAAAGTAGTCACAATACAGCAAGAAGTTTCTCTATGTGAAGTTATGACAAGCAATGATCAACAAAGACCAGCCAAGGCTAACCAATAGAAGAGCATCATCAGTGAAGAACAGCAAAGCATTGCAAGGTGAACAAATGCAAGAGAATTCTCTCATTCTCTGTGGGATTATATTTATATTCTTTCTAATCTTCACAGTCTGTCTCAAGCATCTGCTCTAACAAGACATCATATGATCTTTCACAAAACAGCTTCCAAAAAAACACCACATAACTGCTTTTGCAAAGCATCCTCTCATTAGAGAGCTTCCAGAAAAACATCACATGACATAATTGAGTCTCCAAAGAAATCAGGAATTTCCACTTCAATTCAGCCCAACGTTGTTGGTGCTAGTTTAAAATTCTAAAGTCTGGTATCAAGGCATGTTTATTTTAGACATGTTTAAACCCAGAACAATTTTGGAAAAAACTTTCCTGTCAACAATCACTCCAATCCCATGTGAACAATAAAGTTTAAGGCATGACAACATGAAAATTCTTTTGCAAGGTATATGTGATGATAAGTTCTATAGCTTAAGAGCCTAGAATCTGATGTAGTCACTGTCTGAGATGACACAGAAATCAGAAGCTGGAAAGTTCATTTGACATCTCTCCTAAAATGATCTAGTGATTGAGAAACAAAGCTAAATAAGAGGTATAGGGAGGGAAAGTCTGGAATAAAAAATTAGATTTGGAAATGTCTGGCTCTAGAGATAGTAAAATTAAACAGATCAGTAATAACATCTATTCCAAGTCTTCTTGGTAGAAAACAGGTATTAATTTTCTTCCTTGAGGATACAACCAATCATGATTAATATTCTTGGTTTCTATGGTGATCTGTAGGCCCAAGGGCCTTTGTGATCCCCATAAATGTATAAATGTATAAATATGCATAGATTTTATATATTTAATAATGCAGAGACATATCTAATATAATACAACTATTAAAGTTTAAGACCTCTCTCTCTTTCTCTCTCTCTCTCTCTCTCTCTCTCTCTCTCTCTCTCTCTCTCTCTCTCTGTATACATGGCTTGGGCTGAGCCCAAAACACTTTTATCTAACTATCCATAGACCTAGGCCTGGAAGCTTCTAGCCTCTATCAATCTAATCTTCTGAAAGTCAAGACCTTGAAGGCTTCCTCTTTCAACCTCTTTTTGCTAACCTATGTCTAGAATATTTCAGCCTCTGAGACTTCCTGCTGAATAAATTCACTCTATCTCTTTTTGCACTTTGGTTGGCTGGTTCAACTCATCTGATTTGACTCAAACTTCTATCCAAGCTGGCTGATCTAACTTGGTTTCTATCAATTTCTGACTGAATTTTTTGCTTGGAAAGACTGCCTCTGAACTCAATAAATTGAACTGCTCTGATCCCAACTGCTCTGCTCTGAACTGAGCACAAATGCCCGGAACTAAACTGTTCCAAACTGACCTGCTCTGAAATGAATTGAACTGAATGACACTCTCTTCCTTACTTTTCTTTAAGTAGTCTCTATTTCCTGTCCTTGTGAAAGTTGAATGCAACATATCTCTGACTCATTATATCAAATCTTTCTCTGATTCATCACTTTGTCTGCACCTATATTAGATGCTATTGTTTGGGATTAAAGTATGAAGTATGTCTGCATTCCAGCAAGATCATATCTTCTGATGTGATGATTCTTTACCAGAGCAGTCATGTTGGTAGATGCCAATTGCTCTACACATTTTTCAACTGATTACATAATTCTTGTATTTAAGAAATATTAAGAAATTATGCAGAATGGTAAGGATTATTTTTATGAATAATGGTAGAATGATAATACACATTGACTCTTACTTTCTATTCGATTAACATGATAATACATGTATTTTTATGGTATCAATCTACAAGGAAACCGATTAGGAAAGGAAACAATAGCAACACATTTTCTAACTGGAAAACAAATAGAACGATTTGACCAAAGAATTGAGAAAAAGAGATCCTAGACTGACAGTTTGGAAACAGTAAAATATCTTGATTTTCTCCTCAGGCTGCTAAAAATGTCAGAAAATGGCAATATGAAGTAAAGAAAGTGCAGCTCCCAACAGGGCTGAAACAGGAAGATGGATTCAAAGTCTGTTATAAAAAACAATTAACTGGGTGTATGGGTACTGCTAAGATCTGTGATTTGTTGAAGAATGATAACCCAAACGCAGATAGTATGAAAAAGTCAAGAATATTTATTCAGCAGAATTTCCTGCATGCAGTGGTCTGTCCATTCAGGAATGGGCACGCAGGTATACACTTTGCAGGGTCATTTTGAAGCCTATTAGGATAGGAATAGATGATGTTTATCTTTCTTTCCTTTGATTGGTTGGCTCGATCTCCAGGGCTCTGTGATTGGTTAGAGCTCTGGGGACATTCCAGGGTGTTAAGGCATCCTCAGATTGACTGTGGTCGGCTGGTTCCTGGATCCAGGTTCTCATCTATGAGAAACAGAACCTTAGACCTGGTCTCGCAAACTGACAGTTTGTAGTTTATAATGAAGTCAGCCTGGCTCTGGTTAATTCAGTCCTCTTAACACATGCCTGAATTGGGGAGGCTGAGTCAGAAAGACCAGAAATTCCATGCCATACTGAGCTAAAGACAAGACCCTGTCAAATAAAAATGCAGTTATATCCAAGATTTCTGCTTTCTTTTTTTTTTTTTTTTTTTTGCCTCATATTTTATTAAATTCCCTTTGGAGTCACAAATAAACATCCATTCACCTCAAATCAAAAGAACATTGACTAAAATAAATTTCAAGCCCACCAAAGTTCAACTTGGTGAAGCAGTGAGTTTCTTGAGCTTACTTTCAGGATATGGGTTAGGAATTATTTGTAAAAACATGGGTGCATCATCATCCCACACAATTACAATAGAGTATCTATATTATTCAACCTCTTGAGCTCATTTGCAGACAGATGGAGGAGGAGGTAATAGTTGGAATTCCAGGAGAGGATTACCTTTTCCCTTTATACAACCCTGGCAATTTAAAGTTAGCTATACCTCCAGATTTGATAATGAGTTGTCACAGATGCTTGCTCAAAGTGTTCTCTGCTTAAAGATGGAAAGACAAAAAACCATATTGCACCACCTCATTTATGAATTAAAAATTGAGCTCCTAAAAAAGATAACACAGAATATGTCTCAACTGTGAGACTTCTAGCATAGGAAGAAGCATATGCTTATTTAATCAAGATTAAGAGAATTTCTGTAGGCTGTGTTTGGAACACTAAAATTGTCTTTACTTATTTCTTCCCTAAAACAGTAGTAGATGCAAGTCTATGTTCCCTTTAAAATGCCGAAAAACATTTTCGTCAGGGAATATGACAATTTCAAAAGAAAAGATCGTTGTGATGGCTAACATTGTGATTTAATCTTAAATGACTATGCTTAAGGAATTTAAAAACAAAAAATACCTCTATCCCATAATTCCCACTTTCCCCCAAAACAGATAACTTCCTGGAATTCTGAGGGCTCTTGTTTATGTAACTTAAGTTATTTTTTTTCATTTATGTAAACAAGGTCAATTGCCACAGTTTGCATATTATGTATGTTTCATTACATGAAGTCTGGAAATATGTAGCCTTGTAAGTTTTACCTTTAAAAGCCTCTGACTAATATAATTTCAGTACAAATCTCTGGGACAACAGAGTCTCATGTATGGACCTGGCCAGTATTTAACAAAGCCTTTGCTAATTAAGGTTGACGTCTACCATTGTCCAGATAGTCTTCTGAGCTTGGTGCAATATGAAGGATCCCCTTGATTGTCAGGGTTTCTCCT
The DNA here is from genome assembly GCF_011064425.1 of Rattus rattus. Lineage (NCBI taxonomy): Eukaryota > Metazoa > Chordata > Mammalia > Rodentia > Muridae > Rattus > Rattus rattus. The sequence continues at coordinate 78,726,389 of NC_046154.1, forward strand.
TCTATGACCTTTTCTGGGGAGTTTAAAAACCCACACATACCTCTACCTACAAAATGTCATGTAGCCTTGATTAAAATTACAGGTTTAAGTTCCTTTCTCTTAACAAGAACCCACTCAGCTAGCATCTGAGATTCCTGGAATGGCTCTCTCTGCTCATGAGGCATTTTGTTACAGTAATCCTCCAGTCAATGATCTTTGTCTATCTGGATATTCTGCCCCCATCCCCAAAATTATATAAGCCTTGAATCACACCAAAGAAAGTTGATCTGCCTTCTTGTAGCTGCTCCAGGTGTCATTTACATATATATGTACTCAGAGGGCTTCCAAATTCTTACTCTGTCTTCTCCCTTTGCCCTCATGGGCTGATATCAGCCAATAAACCCTGAGAGTTGGAAGGGTCACACCTCTTATTTATCAAAATATATTCAAGATCATATAGATGTACCTCTAAATGACCTCAGACCCATAGCAATCATCATATTTGTGTCTTCTACATAGACCTATATACTAGTGCTAGCTAACTTTATAATGACCTACAAACATATAGACTCTATCTGCAAATGCAGAGACTTCCCAAAAATCTTCATAATCTACTCTAGAATATGAACAATTATTAATATCATCATAGGTGCTGCTGTTTCACATCAGACTACCTCCCTTCAGTGCTTTCTTTTCTAGGAATAGCTACAAGAATTAAGACCCCATTCACCATGACTCTGCAGTCTTCCTTCCTTTTCACACAGTTCTCACAAAACTTCCCCATCTCCCTTGATTCTGCTACACAGTTAGAGCAATCCAACTGGGGGAATTTAGCATAGGCTACTTATTAACTAAATGTGTTGCCTTGTGCCAAGGGACATTCCCTATCCCTCTGAAACCTTCAATAATAGCAACTTACTTTGTTTAGTGGAAACAAAGGATTTCTCACTTCAGAATCTCATGGTACTGTACTGCCAGTCTAGCATTAATAACTCTCTTAATAAAGCTGATACTTGAAATCTACTATATCTATTTTCTATATCGCTAAAATCTAAAAAAGTGATGCATAACCCCGGTACTTGAGAGGTAAGCTGACATGAATCTCTAGTAGAAAACTTTTCTATTTTTGTCACTGAGATCCTCAAACCCATCTTCTGTGCTTTAGGTCTTCCTGTTTTAAGCTGCTGAGTTCTAGCCCTTCACAGAGCTTCTGCTCAACCATCTACCAGGATCCTGTCTTCACAGGAGATTCAGCTCTCCACCACAATCCAGGATTCTTCCTTCCAAACTGCTAAGTCTCTAGGTTCTCGGGACTTCTGTATGCCATTGATTTCAAAGAAAATTCTGATATTAAGTCACTTGTTCCCTGGCTTTGCTATGCTTGATTGCAAACCCCAAAAGACCATCAAAGAACCCATTCATGATCTCATATGCAATTAAATATACATACACAACGGTCTGCCTAATTCTCCCTCTTTCAGAAGATTTTAATTGCCTATGGCCCTTCATTAAGGAGCAGAGGGCTCAGGAAATTTTTCCCATCCATGTTTGCATGTCTATTGGTGTTGTGATGCTGAAGGTCTTCATTAAGGATTCATTTTGCTGAGGTTTCGTGTGTGTGTGTAAATAATTTGTCATAACTAGAAGATTTAATCTTGCAACTGAGTCCCTTGTCTTGTGCAATTATTCTACCTATTCTTTCATAATGTTCCTGAGCCTTAAGTATGTAAAGATATTTAAATTAGGCTGAGCACTCCACAGGCAGGTATTCTCCTTATGTCGGTTACTTGTGGTTTCTACATTGGTCTTCATCTGTTGCAGAAAAAGTGTCTTTGATGAAGGATGAAAGTGTTATTTATAAGAATGCATATTTAGAAAGTAGTTAGGCATTATATATTATTGGAAAGTAGCAATAATAGGGGGCTGAGGTCCTGATTTCTAGGACCTCATTGTTTACAGTACTAAGTATGATTTCCCTCCTGAGTGAAGCTTGGAGTGTTATTGTTAGAATCTCATAGGTACAGCATCCTTGTCACGTACAGTACTGGATATATAAGAGTTCTGGCCTCCTGGAACTTGTAAGCTAAATCCCTTTATGGATAGTGAGCTTTAGGTGTGGGGGATGTTTCACAGGAATATCAATTGGAACTGGTCACCTCACTGTCAGTTGTTATATGAATTCTGAGCAGTCATGAGTTACTATAATTATCTCTGTCTACCTCACAAAGAATCTTATATGACTGAGATTTGACAGCAACACTTCTCTGTGATTATAAGGATAAGTATAAAGAATGTAGTTTTAGATTGTACTGGTTTGGGAGAGTGGTAATAGTAGGTTTTCCTGTAGGTTCCACAGCCTTACCAATCACAGAAAATTGGCTATACTTATGGTAACAGGCATCAATCCTCTCCTACTGAGTAGGTCTAAAGTCTACTTAGACGTCTGTGGATTAGTGGCAAAATATAAATGCCACTATTGCATTTTTAAGGATATCTAATTCTTTTTAGTTCTTTGACAGTTTTGTACAATGATTAGTTTTACTATAGTCACCCCCTCCCAGCTCCCCCCAAGTTTCATCCTCTTACCTTATGTACTTACAGTAGTTTAGTTATGCAAATTGAGCCATCAAGTTTAATCTGTTCTATTCATAGATGTGGGGACCTCCCTGTATCATGGTCAACCTACAGGTGGCATCCCAAAGACACCATCTATTACAAGGCTTCAATATTAATCATAAATGACAAATTCCTTCTGGTTTTCACCTGTACCTGTGGGTGAGTGGGTGGTAAAGTACCCTCATAGAGGTAGAGGGGAATGGGGAGAGAGGGTATAGGATGGGGGGGTGTAACAGGAAGGGGGATATTATTTGAAATGTAAATGAATACAAAGCTGTATTATAAATATAAAATATAAATTAATACCCTAAATTGATTTCTTATACTTATACTTCAGGACACAGGCTTATATCCTTTTGGAAGAGATATTAGTATGCACTTAGAACAAGCTGGTTGAGGAATGGAGGATGGGAGAAACAGGGTGAAGGTAATTGAGAATCTATTTTTCCCAGTATTTTAGTGACCTTTGTGTCATATGAACAATGTCTGTTTAAATATTAACTGGACAGTGTGCATTGAAATATATTGAATGTACTAACCAAAGCTAGGATATCTTTTAATGAGAAGAGCCAATGACATATCTCAACATAGAATGCATTTTTCATTACACATAGGCTATGGGTCTAATCTCTAGTATTACAAAAAGACACATTGAAGATGAAGGAGACAAAGGGAAAAAAAGCATGTTGAGCAAGTTCTGGTGCTTTTCTGTAAGGCCCTATGTAAAACATATACATGTGTGTATGTTGTATTATGATATTAGGAACAAAACAAGAACAAGAAGATTATGGCTTAGAGTGAAGTATTTATGGGCCAAGTTATCAAGAGTGGAATCTTCTAGTTGTTTTCAGTTATCTACTTGACAAAGTCCAAAATTATAAGTGGGGACCTCAACTGAGGGACTATCTTAATCAGACTGGCCTGTGGGCATGTCAGTGGGGCATTTTTTTTTTTGATTACTAGTTGGTGTGTTAGATCCCAGTGTTAGTACTGTCATCCCTCAACAGGTGCTCCTAATTCTCCTATAAAGCTGGTTGAGTATGAACAAGGGAAACCAAGCCAGTTAACTTCACTCTTCAATGGTTTCTGCTTCCGTTCTTGTTTAAGCTCCTGCCCTGGCTTTCATTTGTGATGCTTTGTAACCTGAATGTATAAGCTGATATATACCATTTCCTAAACAAGTTACCTTTGTCCATAGTGGTCATTATAACAAAAGAGAAGCAGACTCTAATAACATATGAGGAAAAAGAAGAGCTCCAAATATCTTTGTTTTCTTTCCATGACATCAATCACTCTTTCAATTTCTATTCAAAATCATGAGAAAAGGCTAAGATTGGCCCATACTAGGCCACACACAGCTCATACCTGAACTGCATGGGATGAGAGCATGATGCAAAGAGTTTCATATTGTCTCCATAAATTTTGAAAAACGTTTATGGAGTAAGTCTCACTTTAAAAAAAAACAGGGCTGGGGTTGGGGATTTAGCTCAGTGGTAGAGCGCTTGCCTAGTGAGCACAAGGCCCTGGGTTCGGGCCCCCGCTCCGAAAAAAAAAAAAAAAAACCAGGGCTATATTATTTACCTTTATATTAGAGAGAATTATATGTTTATAGAACTCAAACTCCTTGTGAACACAAACTTAAATCAAAATCCTAGACTCAAGTCGAAAACCATCTACAACAGGTCATGCTTTCGAACTCCACATTGCTATACATTGCCGTGATGTTCTCCATAGAGGCCTAGCAAATGGCATGATGTTTTTACATTGACCAGTGAGATTTTTGCAGTTACACTATTTTTCTTCTTAAAAAAATATTTATTTCTTGAAAAAGAAATAATAGCTAAGTTGTTCCCATAACAATTCATGAGAGGTGAGTTTAGAAAGTAGGAAAATATTTTATTAAACTAAGAAAACATGGAGGTCTTTTCAAGAATATCAATGTAACTTGGTGGCAGAATATCTGCAATACCCAGTACTGCAATGCTATAAAAACAAGGAATGAAATTTCAAATAACAGCATTATTCAGTAGTATCAGCTCATTTGAGTCAAACAGCCAATTAACAAAATAATGCAGCATGATATATCTTTATGAAAGTATCGAATTCAAACTCCTCTTTCCCTCTAATTTAAACTCCTCTTTCCCTCTAAAAGTAAGATTTTGCTTTTCCTTTTTTTGTTCCCTCTTGCCCAAATACTTTTATAATTACCAGCAAATGATTAAGGCAATCTTCAAAACATTTTACAAATGCGAATGGTGACTATCCTATTCCTCACGGTCATGACTGTCCCACCAGGAAATATTGTTATCTGTTGCTGCCAGGTTGCTACCCCTCCACCCCCCATAAGTTCCCATACCCTAGTTCATCAAGTCTCTGTAGGGTTAGGTGCATCCTTTCCCACTACAACCAGACAAGGCAGCCCTATATCCCGGGGGCCTGTGTTCAATGTTTGACTGTGGGTATCTGCATCTGTTTCAGTCCACTGCTCCATAGAGTCTCTCAAAGACAGTTATGCTGGAATCCTGTCTTCAATCATAATAGTATCATTAATAGTGTCAGGGATGGTCGCTTGACCATGTGGGGGGGGTTGTCTCAAATTGGGCTGGTTATTAGTTGTGCATCCTTTCACTTTCTGTTCTATCTTTGTTCCTGCATTGCTTTTAGACAGAAAAAAAAGTTTTGGGTCAAAAGATTTTTGGGTGGGTGGGTTGGTGTCCTCATTCCTCCATTTGTTAGGGGCCTGTCTGGCTATTGGAGCTGGTGTCTAATGGTTTTACATCCCCACTGCTAGGCAGCTCAGCCAGCATCACCTGCATTGATCGTTGGAGCCTACTCTTTCCCAGGGACTTTCTAGAGATTGCCCCCAGGCACCAGTCCCAGCAACTTCAGATTTCCATTCATTCTCCTGGCCTTCTGGTCCTCTCTCTTTCCCCACATCTGGTACTGACCCCTCCATTCGCCATTTCATCCTCTATTCCACCCAGTTGCCTTACTCTGTCTGCATTTTACTAATATTTTACTACTCCTTCTAAGTGAGAGTCAAGCACTTTGTCCAATAACAGGACTTCTTTTATCATTTGGTATATTGCATGCACATGTGCATGCATGTGTACACATACACACACACACACACACACACACACACACACACACACAAGCACACTGTTCTTAAAAGTCGTTGACTTTGCTTATCACCCCAAGGCTTCTTTATGAAATGTTTTATCATATCGATAGTTAAAATCAGAGCTTCTCATCAATATTTGTAATGTTGTAATTGCCATTTCTTTCTTCTTAAGTGAAAAAATTGTTTATAATTATATACTTCAACAAAATTTCCCAATTGCTGAGGAAGTAAATTTAATAATGAACACAACTGACAGGAAATGTATTTTCCTTTTCAATTCATCACTATTCTTATTTTCAAAATACATATTCTTTTAATTCAAATTACTAAAATTCTGATCTAGATTGGTTTTATTTATATATATATGTATATATATACATATATGTATATATATACATATATATATATAACTTCAAAGACCCACCTTCATTTTCTATAATAAGGCTACAGTTCTTCCAATAAGGCCATATCTTCTAATAGTGTCACTTCCCATGGCCCAAGCATAAGCAAATTACCACAATAGTTCTTCATATTATGTTAAGAAAATATAAACGACCAAATCAATATTTTCTCCTCCATCATCCTCATCTATAATTGTGTACCATTTAACTTAAATTTATTTTAACCTAACAATTAGTGATCCATGTAGAAATTTGTCTCAATTGCCAAAACAGAATAAATTTGCTCTCTCTGTCAACATTTAGCTTTATTGTTATACAGCACAATTATAGATAGAGGGTGCATATTCTCCATATTCTCTCTGAAACGTCTGATTTACTATTGATGAGTTTTCCTAGGCATTTGAAGAATAGGAGTGTCTCTCAAAATTCCTCAGAAAGTTGCTCTTTCGGTTCTTCCATTTTTATATAAAATACAAAGATTCAGGAGCCTGCTGCAGAGGCTCATGACTATATCCCAACATTCAGAGGTTAAAGCAAGATGTTTGTCACAATTGTAATAACAGTGTTTGGCCACACAGTGAGCTCCTGGTCATCCTATGTTATGCATTAAGGCCCTGTCTCAAAGAAGAGGAGGAGGAGGAGGAGGAAGAGGAGGAGGAAAGAAAGAATAGAAAAATAAAAAAGAAAAGGAAAGAAAAGAAAAGAAAAGAAAAGAAAAGAAAAGAAAAGAAAAGAAAAGAAAAGAGAAGAAAAGAAAAGAGGGACTAAAAGTGAGTGAGGAATATGTGATTGAGATGAAAGGCTAAAGAAGTACTGTTGGGCTCTTCTATGAGATTTTTTAGACACTAATGTACTTTTCTTATCTTCCGTTCTTGAAATTGTTAGCCATATATAATAGTCTGGGGCTTCATTCTCCTTAGAATGGAATTAATTTGACTAAAATTATATGTGCTGTTAGTCCAGATTGTCATACATTTATCTTTTTAAGTTTGGAATACATACAAGATATAAAGAAAATGAAACAGAAACCAAGACCTATCTCCTTTTGAGAATCATTTTACTAGAAGATGAGTGCTGATGAGGATGACCTAGACAGAAGTCATCTATGAGGAAAGGTAAATAGAGCACTTTGGGAGGAACTCTCTGACGGAGGCAAGGAATCTGTTATACTAGGGAAAGATAGGCTTCCATAGGTGTATGGGTTTCTGTGGTACTTCTTATATCAAAGAATCTTGATCAGAACTTCAAATAACTATAAAGAGACAAAAACAAAAGGAAATAATAAGGACTCTGAGGGAGATACTTCAATTTTCTGCTTCTATAGCCACACGGAAGTGACAAAAAATATTTGAACTTAAATTATTAGAGTGAAATAAACATTGTCATTTCACAAAAAGATGTGTGGGTCTCATGATGTTCTGCTTTGATAAATGCTACTATTAATATTATATTTATTATTACCTTTTTGAGATAAAATCTTATTGTATGTCCAAGCTGACCACGAACTCATGAACATTCTGCCTTAGACTTCCAACAATGGGGATTTTAGGTAACAGGCTATTTTTTTCTTCTTTTTTTATTCCTTCTTAACTTTTTTTAATTGGATATTTATTTATTTACATCTCAAATGTTATCCCTTCTCCTGGTTCCCCCCTCTGCAAACCCTCTATCCCATCCCCCTTACCCTGCTTCTATGTGGATGCTCCCCCACCCACTCACTCCTGTCTCACTACCCTAGCATTTCTCTACACTAGGGTTCTAGCCTTCACAGGAACAAGGGCCTCCCCTCCCATTGATGCCAGATAATACCCCTTCAGTTCCTTCAGTCTTCACTTAACTCCTCCATTGGGATCCCTGTGATCAGTCTGATGATTGGCTTCAAGCATCTGCATCTGTATTGGTCAGGATCTGGCAGAGCTTCCCAGGAGACAGGTGTATCAGGCTCCTGTCAGTAAGCACTTCTTGGCATCAGAGATAGAGTCTAGGTTTGGTGTCTGCATGAGGGATGACTCCCCAGGTGGAGCAGTCTCTAGGTGGCCTTTCCTTCAGTCTCTACTCCACTCTTTGTCCCTGTATTTCCTCTGGATATAGTCTTGACAGGTTCTCCCTTCCCTTTGTAAGTTATTTCATCTAATGTCATCCCTGTGGGGTCCTGGGAGGCTTTTGCTTTCCTGGCATCTGGGTTATGAAAGAATATTTATTTTTTTTTTTTTTTATTTTTTTTCTTTTTTTTTTATTAACTTGAATATTTCTTATATACATTTCGAGTGTTATTCCCTTTCCCGGTTTCCGGGCAAACATCCCCCTCCCCCCTCCCCTTCCTTATGGGTGTTCCCCTCCTCACCCTCCCCCCATTGCTGCCCTCTCCCCAACAGTCTAGTTCACTGGGGGTTCAGCCTTAGCAGGACCCAGGGCTTCCCCCTTCCACTGGTGCTCTTACTAGGATATTCATTGCTACCTATGAGGTCAGAGTCCAGGGTCAGTCCATGTATAGTCTTTAGGTAGTGGCTTAGTCCTGGAAGCTCTGGTTGCTTGGCAGAGAATATTTATTTTTTTATACTTATTTTTATTTTTACATACTCAATATTTTATTCCCCTCCTGGCCCACCCTACTAGGGTACCACATCCATACCTTCTCAGCCCCCAACCCCCAACACTGTCTTCACTAGGGTGTACTCACCCCACCCACCGTGCAATACCTCTAAACTCCCTGGGGCCTCCAGTTTCTTGAGAGTTAGGTGCATCTTCTCTGACTGAACACAGACTGGACAGTCCTCTGCTGAATATGTGTTGGGGGCTTCATATCAGTTGGTGTATGCTGCCTGGTTTGTGACCCAGTGTCTGAGAGATCTCAGGGGTCCAAGTAAATTGAGACTGCTGGTTCATTTATAGCGTCACCCTCCTCAGCTTCCTTCAGCTTTTCCCTAATTCAACCACATGGGTTAGCAGATTCTATTGATTGGTTGGGTGCACATATCTGCATCTGACTCTTTCAGCTGCTTATTGGGCCTTTCAGAGGGCAGGCATGAGCACTCCATAGCCTCAGTAATGGTGTCAGGTCTTTGAGCTGGATCCCCCTTTTGGACCTGTTTCTGGACATTCTTTTTCTCAGGTTCTTCTCCATTTCCAACTCTGCAGTTCTTTTAGACAGAAAGATTTATGGGTCAGAGTTTTAACTATTGGATAGCAACCCAATCCCTCTCTTAATGCCCTGTCTTTCTGCTGGAGGTGGGCTTAAAAGTTCCCTCTCCCACTGTAGGGAATTTTGTCTACCAGCCCACACACACACTTTGAGTTCTGAGGGTCTCTCACTTCACAGGTCTCTGGGACATTCTAAAGCATCCTCCCAACCTCCTACCTCCTGGGATCAAATAACAGCTCCATTTTTAAGAGATTTACTTTATGCTCTATATTCTTTCTTTGTAATTGAAGCAGAAACATACAAACAATTCAGTCTTTTGTTCCCAGCTTAGGCCATTAGAGTTGTTAAGTTGATTTATTCACCCCTCAAAGCCCTAAGGACCCATTCTAACTCACTTTACAGATGCAGGAAATCACACACTCCTTATAGGTGAGGTGTCTTTATTTCATGCAATGACCAAAACCCTGCCTGTACATAAATAAAGGGCACTTGATAATCATTAACATCATCTGTCTTCCCCAGAGTCCTCTTTCACACTTCTTAAAAATAATACTCAACTTAACCACTACACATATTAGAGCAGTTACTATGCCATTTCTTAAATATGCCTTGCTATCATTTTTTAGATAATTTACTGTACATATTTTATTTAGTTTTGTACACTGTCTTAATATAAATTGGAACCACATTTCTATTTGAGCCATTTGTAACCAAAGCAAAATAACCTAAGTAATACAAAGTGTTGAAGTACAGTATAAAGATAAAAAAGCAATTATACTACTTCTAGTTAGGAATGTAATTATAGTGTTATATTTTTACAGTCCACAATTATGTTTAGGGATAATAGATCACTGATTTGAATGAAATACATGAATTTATCGCAAACCTTTGCAGTTACAAAAAGTTATCAAAGAATACACACACTTAATGTTTATTCCACCTTTCTGTCATATTCCTGGATCTTTCACCAATGTTATATGAGGAAAAAAATGAAAACAAATCAAATAAAATCAGAATCATTAGTATTATCAAAGAGGAAAGCAAAGAATTTAAAATCTAGCACTAATAAGCAAGACAACAGCAAGGACAATGCTGTGAAAGGAAAAAGAAGGTTGCTGGGAAACTGTACTCAGACTCTTGGGCCAGAAAAAATTGACTCTTAAGTGGAGTGGTACAAAAAAGGATCTTTTCCTGCTGAGGTAATATGAATGCAAATTCTTTTTTGATTACTATGAAAAGGCAAATGTGTGTGTCATGGTAATTCTAAATGTATATAGAGAGTGGGCATAGACCACATCTGCCAGTTCTGCAGTGACATATACTGTTATTCTTTGATGGGACACAATAGCAAAAAACGGGGGTGGGGGTGTTGATAGAATGAACACACAAGTACAAGACAAAGGTGAATGAGACTTCTCTTATATCATAGATGGAACCAAGTTCAATGCTGTCCACTCTACTTTGCCAAGACTTTGATTCAGTTCCCAATCTCAAAAGCATGACACAGTCTCCTGTGAGAATACTCAGATGCTATCTTCTTAAGCAACAAACCTATTTTTAGTGGTGGATCCACTCTTCATAGTTGTGCCTGTGTGGGACTGATCTCTACTTTCAGAGGAAGTCCTAATCTTTCCTGTGTATACCCTCACTATGAGTGTGATTGCAACTCCATTCTCACATTCAGCTGTCTATATTACTATCTTATCACCTTTAGCTCTCATATTAACAACTGCTCCACATACATCATTATTTACTCCAAAAGTTTCTCTGATAAGGCACAGCAGTGTCTCCAGCAAGAAGCAATCAAAGTCATTTGACCATTGCTATTTGTTCAATACTTTGAGCCATCATTCTCCTCATTTGTTTTTCTCAACCTCCCACAAGGTTCAATACAGTCTTAAAAAAATGAGTAGTCACAGAAAGGCATTAAATTACTAGACATCTGGATATGATTACAGAGCCAAAATTGTCTTCGGTAAAATCAATCTTGGAATGGAAGCAATGGAAGGTTTGCTTGTCAAGTCTTGCTTTTATCATTTATAAAATAGGAGTGCTCCCTTGTTCCATAGAGGATGTTTAACAAAGTGCTCAGGGTTAGCTGCCTCTTGATTAAATTGTGTTGTTGCCTCTTCATCAGGTGGATGGTTAGTGGTATAGGTGGTTTCCAGTTCCACAGTCATCTTCTTAGCTCCATCTCATTCCTTCTTACCTTAAACAGAATAATCAGGTTGTTAAAGTGGTTCCAAAAAGAATAGATAGATCATTTAGGACATTAGCCCAAGTAATACTTCAACATATTCTTTAGATAATTACTCCTTTGATACATTCTAAAAATAAGCTTTATCTGAGAAACTTCAGTTTGTTCTAAACTTTAGAATTCATCAGTATCAACTTTTATGACTACATTTCCTGATTTCAACATAGACTTTCCCTTTCAGCCTCAAGCCCCCTCTTCTTGGCTAAAAGAGCGACAGAGAACTTTTTGTCTTCCTTCTCTCTGCCCACCTTATTATAATATATTATAATAATATCAGCATATTATTATAATATATTATAATAATAATATTATATCCTTCTGATTTTCCTTCAGTTCTTCCAATTTGACAAAGTATTTTATTTTGTAGCTTTCTTTCCACTCTTTAAAACTCCTGTTCTATAAGCTGAGCAATGTCTCACTATGCAAATCTGACACAAGCTACTCTTCCTGAGATGTGCTTAGTATTATTGAATTGATTCTAAGTTATGTACAGCTTGGGGAAATTTTCCACTATCTTACTCTACTCATTATATTCACATCTCTTTTTTCCCTTTTTCCTCTTATCTATCATATACTCTCTCAGCTATAAGTGACCCTAGAGCCATCCATTAGTGCACATGAATTCATGTAGCAGGATACCCCACTCAGAATTAACACATCTTATCCTTCTGTACAATTCAATAAGGTTGAAATTTTGGTGAAAAGGAAATTAAAGCACTAGGTCAAATAACTTTGCTAAGCTCGTGAAGCTACAAAATCTTGGCAGAACCAGGATTCAAAGCCATTAGTCTACGTATCACTAAGTCTATGATCTTTCATACAGCTGTGCTAAGACGTCTCCATCAAATAGTAATATCATTTATTACTAATCATCATGATAATTTTGGTTGAAAATTCATTTAAATTGAAACATACCTAATAAACAGATTGACTAAATGGCTAAGGGAAAACTACAATGGTTGGCAGGCTTCCTTGTTACATACTAAACATGTTGGGAAGTATGTTTTTTCTAGAAAGATAAATAACATAACTATAATTATGCACATCCTCCAGAAACTAAATATATTTACATAGACAGAAAGGAAATCAGGTATTGGCAATAATGAAAGGACACATTTGATGTTTCTCAAGTAAAAGATATTCAATTCTTTAAAAAAAAGCATATCTCACTGTTAAAGGACACTTCTAGGCACCTGTCCAGTAATGGCAAAGGAAGAAGTAAATCTGAGAAAGGAACTTCAATACAGGAAAGCCACTGAATAAGGAAAGAAGTCACAAGAGAAGTGAAGCAGGAAACTATGCTATGGCTACAGAAGGATCTTAGTTATATAAAATTGTACACGAGAAGAGAAGCAATTTTCTATGATAGAATGATGAGTCATATATGGAAAAGGGAGCACTCTGAAGGAAATACACTGCTAAAACTTCAAGGCTCCAAAGAAAGAAACTGAAAGGAACACTAGAAAAGTGAAAGCTATATTATAAAGCATTAAAGACTACATTAGTCAATGTCGTTAACATATTCAACACAACCTACATAAAAATTTCAATTATAGGACTACAGAGTTGACTCAGTGGGTAAGAGGACTTACTGCACTTGTAAAGGGCTCAAGTTCAGTTCTCAATATTTACAGGGCAGCTCCCAATCATCTTTAGTTCCAATTTCAGGATATCTGATGCCTCTTTTGACCTCATGGTGCATACACATATACTTAGGTACATATGCATAAAATAAATAAGTGTTTTTAATTTAAATTACATAAAAAACTAGAAATGTATATAAGTTTGTACTGAAAAACAAAAGACAAGACTGCGCCCAGATTTGAAGGAACCCAGTCAAACAGCTCCCAGAGCCCAAATAACATGGGAGGGAGAGCCAGACCTTCAGAGGGGCAGAGACACCTGAGAAGCCAGAGGAGACTACTCTCTGCTGACATTACTGACTCTAGAGGAAAACCCCTAGCACCATCTGGGCCCACTGTGCACAGGGTCCTGAGAGAAGGCAGGGCAGGGACTTGTGGTGGCTGCCCTCACAGACAGCTGAAACCAAGATCTGAGGAGCAACTTCAGGCCCAAAACCAGAGGTAAGACCAGCTTTTCTGCTCCAAGTGACCTGCCTGGTGGACTTAGGACACAGACCCACAGTAACACCTAAAGACCAATAGACAGGAATGACGACACACCTGAAAGCAGAACACTCTGTTCCCATAACTGGCTGAAAGAAAACAGGAAAATAGGCTTATAGCACTCCTGACAGACAGGCCTATAGGACGGACTAACCACTGTCAGAAATAGCAGAACAAGGTAACACCAGAGACAACATGATGGCAAGAGGCAAACACAAGAACCCAAGCAAAAGAAACCAAGACTACATGGCATCATCGGAGCCCAATTCTTCCACCAAAGCAAACACTGAATATCCAAACGCACCAGAAAAGCAAGATCTAGATTTAAAATCTCATTTGATCATGATGATGGAGGACTTCAAGAAAGACATAAAGAACTCCCTTAGAGAAATGCAGGAAAAGACAAATAAACGAGCAGAAGCCTATAGAGAGGAAACAAAGAAAAATCTGTGAAAGAATTAAAGGAAAACACAATCAAACAGGTGAAGGAATTAAAAATGGAAATAGAAGCAATAACGAAAGCACAAAGGGAGACAACTGTGGATATAGAAGACCAAAGGAAGAGACAAGGAGACATAGATACAAGCATCACAAACAGAATACAAGAGATAGAAGAAGGAATCTCAGGAACAGAAGATTCCATAGAACTGATCAACACAACTGTCAAAGACAATGTAAAATGTGAAAAGGTACTGGCCCAAAGCATACAGGAAATCCAGGACACAATGAGAAGATCAAACCTAAGGATAATAAATATAAAAGAGTGAAGACTCCAAACTCAAAGGGCCAGTAAATATCTTCAACAAAATCACAGAAGAAAATGTCCCTAACCTAAAGAAAGAGATGCCCATAAACATACAAGAAGTCTACAGAATTCCAAATAGGTTGGACCAGAAAAGAAATTCCTCCCATCACATAATAGTCAAAACACCAAATGCACAAAACAAAAAAACAAACAAACAAAAAAAACCATTAAAAGCCATAAGGGAAAAGGGTCAAGTAACATATAAAGGCAGACCTATCAGAATTACACTAGACTTCTCACCAGAGACTATGAATGCCAGAAGATCCTGGACAGAAGTCATACAGGCCCTAAAAGAACACAAATGTCAGCCCAGGTTACTGTATCCAGCAAAACACTCAAATAACATAGATGAAGAAACCAAGATATTTCATGACAAAACCAAATTTACAAAATATCTTTCTAAAATCCAGTCCTCCAAAGGATGACTAATGGTAAAGCCCAACACAAGAAGGCAAGCTACACCCTACAAAAAGCAAGACACTAATCATTTTGAAACAAAACAAAGAGAAGACAAGCAAACAAACATAATCTCACATGCAAACACAAATATAATAGGAAGCAACAATCAGTATTCCTTAATTTCTCTCAATATCAATGGACTCAATCCCAGAATAAAAAGACACAGATTAACCAACTGGATACGCAATGAGGACCCTGCATTCTGCTGCCTACAGGAAACAAACCTCGCAGACAAAGGCAGACACTCCCTCAGAATAAAAGGCTGGAAAATAACTTTCCAAGCTAATGGTCTGAAGAAGCAAACTGGAGTAGCCATTCTAATACCTAAAAAAATTGATTTTCAACCAAAAGTTATCAAAAAAGATAAGGAAGGACACTTCAAATTCATCAAAGGAAAAATCCACCAAAAGGAACTCAATCCTAAATAACTATGCTCCAAATAAAAGGGCAATTACATACATAAAAGAAACCTTACTACAGCTCAAAGCACACATTGCAACACAAACAATAATAGTAGGAGATTTCAATACCCTACTCTCATCAATGGACAAATTACGGAAACAGAAATTAAACAGAGACATAAACAGACTAAGAGAAGTCATGAACCAAATGGACTTAACAGATATTTATAGAACATTCTATCCTAAAACAAAAGGAAATTCTCTTACCACTTCATGGTACTTTCTCTAAAATTGACGATATATTCGGTCATAAAACAGGCCTCAACACATACAGAAAGATAGAAATAATCCCAGGTGTCTGATCAGACCACCACGGGATAAAGCTGGTCTTCAAAAACAATAAGGAAAGAGCAACCACATATACGTGGAACTTGAACAATGCTCTACTCAATGATAACCTGGTGCAGGAAGAAATAAAGAAAGAAATTATAGACTTCTTAGAATTTATTGAAAATGAAGGTACAACATACCCAAATTTATGCGACACAATGAAAGCTGTTCTAAGAGGAAAACTAATAGCTCTGAGTGCCTGCACAAATAAACAGGAGAGAGCATATATGAGCAGCTTGACAGCACACCTAAAACTCTAGAACAAAAAGAAGCAAATACACCCAGGAGGAGCAGAAGACAGGAAATAATTAAACTCAGAGCTGGAATCAACCAAGTAGAAACAAAAAGGACTATACAAAGAAGCAACAGAACCAAAAGTTGGTTCTTTGAGAAAATCAACAAGATAGATAATCCACTAGCCAGACTAACCAGAGGACACAGAGAGTATGTCCAAATTAACAAAATCAGAAATGAAAAGGGAGACATAACTACAGAATCAGAGGAATTTCAAAAAAGCATCAGATCCTACTATAGAAGCTTATTCAAAAAAACTTGAAAATCTGGAGGAAAGGGACAATTTTCTAAACAGATACCAGGTACCAAAGTTAAATTAGGAACAGATAAAACACTTAAACAACACATAACTCCTAAAGAAATAGAAGCAGTCATTAAAAGTCTCCCAAACAAAAAGAACCCAGGTCCAGATGGGTTCAGTGCACAATTCTATCAGACCTGCATAGAAGACCTCATACCAATATTATCCAAACTATTCCAAAAAAATTGAAACAGATGGAGCACTGCTGAATTCCTTCTATGAAGCCACAATTACTCTTATACCTAAACCACACAAAGACCCAACAAAGAAAGAGAATTTCAGACCAATTTCCCTTTTGAATATTGATACAAAAATACTCAATAAAATTCTTTCAAACAAAGTCCAAGAGCACATCAAAACAATTGTCCATCATGATCAAGTAGGCTTCATTCCAGGGATGCAGGGATGGTTTAATATAAGGAAAACCATCAAAATAAACCACTATATAAACAAACTGTAAGATAAAAACCACATGATCATTTCATTAGATGCTGAGAAAGCATTTGACAAAATTCAACACCCCTTCATGATAAAAGTACCAGAAAGAACAAGAATTCAATTAAACATAGTAAAAGCCATATACAGCAAACCAGTAGCTAACATTAAACTAAATGGAGAGAAACTTGAAGCAATCGACTAAAATCAGGGACTAGACAAGGCTGCCAACACTCTCCCTACTTATTCAATATAGTTTTTGAAGTTCTAGCAAGAGCAATCAGACAGCAAAAGGAGATGAAAGGGATACAGATTGGAAAGGAAGAAGTCAAAATATCACTACTGCAGATGATATGATAGTATATTTAAGTGATCCCAAAAATTCCACCAGAGTAATACTAAACCTGATAAACACCTTCAGCAAAGTGGTTGGGTATAAAATTAACTCAAATAAATTAGTAGCCTTCCTTTACACAAAAGAGAATCAAGCCGAGAAAGAAATTAGGGAAATGACACCCTTCATAATAGTCCCAAATAATATAAAATACCTCGGTGTGACTTTAACCATTCAAGTGAAAGATCTATATGGTAAGAACTTCAAGCCTCTGAAGGAAGAAATTGAAGATCTCAGAAGTTGGAAAGCTCTCTCATGCTCATGGATTGGCCAGATTAATATAGTAAAAATGGTCATCCCCATCAAAATGCCAATCCAAGTCTTCAGAGAATTACACAAAACAATTTCTAAATTCATATGGATAACAAAAAACCCAGGATACCTAAAACTATCCTCAAAAATAAAAAGACTTGAAAACCAGCCTTAATCCTGGGTAATCTGATAGAATGCATGGGATTATTTCAAATTCCTTGTATTTATTGAGGACTGTTTTGTGACCAATTATATGGTCAATTTTGAGAAGGTACCACGAGATGCTGAAAAGAAGGTGTACTCTTTTGTTTTAGGATGAAATTGTCAATGAGGGTTCAGAGGGTACCTGAAAGAGAATGGGAGACAAGAGACGCAAAGAAGGATGCCAAGACAAAAATCTGGTCAGGGCAACAATTTTATTTTTTTTCCAAGGCTGAATTTATACCATAATGGGCTAACAGAGGGAGGGGGGAAGTATGAAACATTTACGCAGGCCAAGGACAGAGTATTCGTGTGGTCAGCTGATGTCAACAGGATGTTAGTTTTTCAGAAAGGTTACAGGTTTGTCATATCTATTAGTCAGCAAGATGTTGGTTTTTCAGAAAGGTTACAGGTCATCACTTGGGCATCTTGATGTCAGATGTATTTCTCAGCAAGGCCATAACTTTATCATATCATTATTCATCTTGGCCACCAGATTTGTATTAGTCTTCTGCAGCTGGCTGGGGATTTTCCATGAACCCAGGCATACTTAACTCTAACCATAATAATAGCATCAATAATGGGGGATTTCAAGGGCATCGCTCCCAACATCTCCCCCTTCATTATAGTCAAATGAAAAGGTGACCAACGGCTGTGCTGTCCCGGAATGAGCCCCTCGGGAACTGTGTCTGTCTTAGGTTGGAGTGATATCTGTTACATGGCCAAGAGGATCTTGTGGCCAGGGTCCGTCATGGGATAAGGCAGCAGCTAATGGTGGCCCTCCTGTCTTAGGCCCTTTATTCGTGAATATATCACTCTCTTATCCGTCATTGGCTGTCCAGCTCAGCATGCAGGGGTGACAATTCATTGATGTTTCAGCAAAGGCATTAGGACAGCAGGCAGAAAAGAATGTTGGCCTCATTTGGCTGAAGGATAAAATTATCCTTGCCTGGGCTAGGAGGAAATGTGTAGGTAAGCTTGGCCATCATCAAAGGCATCCTTCAAAGCTAGCCTATGATAATATACCTGAATTAATAAAGCTGGTTAAACGATTAAATGTTCAAGGGTCAAAAGATATAACTAAAAGAAGGCCTACTAGGGGGCCCAACAGAGGGAAGCAGGGTGGACAACCAAGGGGAGGTGGAGAACTAATGTTGATATCAGCTCTCAGCTTTTCTCTTCCTCACTTTCTCTTTTCTAAGCCTTCTCTGAACTTTTTCATGTTCTCCTTAAACTTTTCTAAGACACACGAAGTATTCAATCACTGCCTTTCTCTCACAAACCAAAATTCACGTGTTTTTTTTGTTTTTTTTGTTGTTGTTGTTGTTTTTTTTTTATTAACTTGAGTATTTCTTATTTACATTTCAAGTGTTATTCCCTTTCCCGGTTTACGGGCCAACATCTCCCTAGCCCCTCCCCCTCCCATTCTTTAGGGGTGTTCCCCTCTCCATCCTCCCCCCATTGCCGCCAACAATCACGTTCACTGGGGTTCAGTCTTAGCAGGACCCAGGGCTTCCCCTTCCACTGGTGCTCTTACTAGGATATTCATTGCTACCTATGAGATCAGAGTCCAGGGTCAGTCCATGTATAGTCTTTAGGTAGTGGCTTAGTCCCTGGAAGCTCTGGTTGCTTGGCATTGTTGTACATAAGGGGTCTCAAGCCCCTTCAAGCTCTTCCAGTTCTTTCTCTGATTCCTTCAACTGGGGTCCTATTCTTAGTTCAGTGGTTTGCTGCTGGCATTCGCCTCTGTATTTGCTGTATTCTGGCTGTGTCTCTCAGGAGAGATCTACATCCGGCTCCTGTCTGCCTGCACTTCTTTGCTTCATCCATCTTGTCTAATTGGGTGGCTGTATATGTATGGGCCACATGTGGGGCAGGCTCTGAACGGGTGTTCCTTCTGTCTCTGTTTTAATCTTTGCCTCTCTCTTCCCTGCCAAGGGTATTCTTGTTCCCCTTTTAAAGAAGGAGTGAAGCATTCACATTTTGATCATCCATCTTGAGTTTCATGTGTTCTAGTCATCTAGGGTAATTCAAGCATTTGGGCTAATAGCCACTTATCAATGAGTGCATACCATGTGTGTTTCTCTGTGATTGGGTTACCTCACTCAGGATGATATTTCAGTTCCAACCATTTGCCTACGAATTTCATAAAATCATTGTTTTTGATAGCTGAGTAATATTCCATTGTGTAGATGTACCACATTTTCTGTATCCATTCCTCTGATGAAGGGCATCTGGGTTCTTTCCAGCTTCTGGCTATTATAAATAAGGCTGCAATGAACATAGTGGAGCACGTGTCTTTTTTTATATGTTGGGGCATCTTTTGGGTATATGTGATTGCTCAAAGTTGGGTTATTAAAAGTAAAAACCCAATCAGAAATAAGTGCACTTGTTAGTATGTACAGCTTTTATAAAAGGGGGACCAGACAATGGTTCTTTTTGATAAACCTCTGACTCTTAAAGACAGTGTGGGTCAAAATTAAAAAAGTCAAATATACTTAAAACACTGCTCCATTTTGGATAGATGTGGAAGTTTAAAAATTGAATGAATTTATATGATTTTAAATCTTTACCATGAAATATTGCAGAAGGGATGCCACCAGGCAGAGAATTACAATTTTAACTGATATTACACATCTTAAATAATTTGGAGAAACCTCAGGATTGAATTATAACCATCAGGAAAAAAGACATTAATAGGTATCCCATGTGTGTTATGTAAGAAATAAGCAAACCCCAACTCAGTACAGTACAGTATCAATGACTGAAAGTTAAATAATATGTTGATTCATAGAAGAAAAAGAAAACATGTTGACTGCCATTGTTGAAATTCCCAAAATAATTCCAGTAGAAAATTCAATTTGGGTACCTGCAACGATCATAATTGCATTATCCAAAAAGCCAAACCCTATGAAAGGTATCACATTGTGGAAGAATCCATATCTCAGCTGTCCGGGAGTGGGTGGTAGCGCTTCCAACTTTTCTTGTGATGGCAATGGACTTGAAGCGGTGCAGTTCTTTGAGCAAGCAGCTCCTCTCAGTCGAGCGCATGCTGTAGATGAAGTCGCATGTGCCCTGTGCTGTGTTCAGTGCCTCCATGGGCTCCTTCTTGGGATGAGTGCCCTGAAGCTGGGGAGTAGGAATGTACAGGCTCTTCTAACAATTTTATGGTAAATATAATCCCTGTACCAGCACTTGGTTGAAACATTTTAAGATCCCAAGTATATCCATGTGTCCAATCCTGGTTTTTGACTCATGAAAGTAAATTTAATATTTAGGGAGATGCACCATCTCCTTCTTTTAGAATTAGAACCTTCACAACAGGAATCTGGGACATGCATATTAGTAGGACGGGAGGTATTATAAGTCAAACAACACAGTGTATTAGGTGATAAAATTCTTAAGAACAGGGGAAAGGAGCCAGGCAAGAAAGCTAGGCGGTGGCCTGTTGACAGCTGGTGGAACAACCAGATCAGGTGACAAATAGCACTCAGTTACACAGTTAAAGGTGGAAGCTTTCTTGGGATGAAAAGGCCATTGCAAAACTGAGCGCAAGCTTTGTGCCTGTGAAACAAAAAGTCGAGCAGAGGGGCAGCCAGAGTCTGTTACCAGCTGTCTCTCTGGACTTAGATTCTCCCTTAAAGAGTACCTCCCTTGAGTGTCAGCTCAGTGGCTCTGCCTCTCAAGAGACCCAGCCTCTAAAGGATGCTAGGCTTCCAGTAAGAATTAATGACAAAAGGATGGAGAGATGGATAGGACCTGGGTGCTAGATGTCAAACAGCTGACAAAAGAGTTGTATGGCTCGTTTCTTCCAGGATGCCAGACATGCCTGGTGACCTTGAGCCAAAAAAAAAAAAAAAACAGGAGAAAATAGCATCTGAGTATTGAAGGGAGGCTCACCCAGGGGGTGTGATCTGATTGAAGCCTCGGGTATCAGAGAGTAAGCTATAGTTAGAGATAACTGGTTATAAACACTCTTTCTGCTGTGATACCTGAGGCAGGGGTCACAATTGAGTGGGGCTTCCTGCCTCTTACATCCAATAAAGAGATTGCTAACACTGGAGTACTGACCTTTAATAGAACTATAGCCCTCCCCATGCCTCAGAATTCCAGGACTTCAGTAGCAGTCCTTCACCAAGCTGTCTCACTGGGTTAGAGGGCCATGGAAAAGAAAACATTGATCCTGACCTTGGCCACAGCCTCCAGTTGGAGTAGGCCAAAGAGCCCATGCCAAGACTTTCTCCTGTTATCATCGTAGGATAAACATAGTCAAAACCTGTTATGAATTCTGTCTGGCAAAACAAAGTTAATCACAGTCTGCTGCAGACTCTTTCTGAAACAACTTTAGGGGCTTCCCTGTCCCCCAACCTGGGGCATTTTGACCACAGGGGCAGGGACTGGCTGCTGCAGGAATAGAATCAGAGGCACTCTCCATGTCAGTGATGAATAACGGGGAAGGTGACAATGTTGGAGACCAACTCCTCTCTTGGAATAAGGCCTGCAGATAAGGCAGGGTCCCTCAAAGAACTTCTCTTAATGAATGCTCTCCTTCTATGAGCAAGTGTTGAAGGTGTGGCCACTGAAGGCAGCGACTGGAATTTTTCCAGGGCCAAAAGTCTCATAATCATCTTTAAAATAATCACTAACTCTCCACTATCTTTTTGCTGTCAAAGCATCAGCCCCAGCTGGCCTCATCACCTTGAAACTCTACTTTCGCTGACTTGGCCTGAGTTGCGCCACTGCCCACACACAGCATGCAGCTTGCTTGCTATAAGACCTGCTCGGGGCTGGAGAGATGGCTCAGTGGTTAAGAGCACTGACTGCTCTTCCAGAGGTCCTGAGTTCAAATCCCAGCAACCACATGGTGGTTCACAACCATCTGTAATGGGATCCGATGCCCTCTTCTGGTGCATCTCAAAAACAGCTACACTGTACTCCTATAAATAAAAATTAAATTAAAAAAAAAGATTATTAAGACCTGCTCACCTGCCACCCTTAGCCCCACACTTCCTCACTCTGTGCTGTCCCTTCCTTAGAAACTGTGAATGTCTAAGCAACAGGGAGATGCTTTCTTCAGGATCCAAGGCAAAGCTTTCAGGTTCTTGTTTATGCCTGCTTCAGACAGGATCACTTGATAACCTGGAGTCCGTCATACACATGTGTGATGAACTGTTGATAGCAGCTAGACTGGACAAGGGGAGCAAAGGGAGGGGCATCTCTCCTTGGGGAGGAAGTTCAAGAGAGAAAGACAAAACTCCCTGGGCAGAAAACAATTTCTCTCAAGCAAATTATATCCAAGTTAAGCACCAAAAGGACCAAGTAAAACTCCTTTACAAACAAAACAAACAGTTCCATGATTTCAAACATAGTCGTCAGTCCTTGACTACAAACACAGTTGTCAGTCCAAGTCCAAAAACTAAACAAAAGCCAAAAGGACACTCGACAACACCACAGAAAACAAATTAGACAAACAAGAACAAGACAATGTGTCCTAACAGATGCCTAATACCTTTCAGTACCTGGCCCAAACTGCAGCTTAACCTTAGTTGTTTCTGGGATGAGGTGAACCATCTGATCCCACCTTGCAATGGGATTCTAGAGTGTCCTCTAGATTCTTTTCTTCTTGAGGGCCTGTGACCTGTGACAACTAGCATGTCTGCCTGTCACAGATGTAAGCCCCTCACTGAACCCACAGCGACCACCAAGGGGACTCTAACACCTCTCCAGGGGGTGGGACTCAAAACCCTCTCTGAAAGGATTCAAACCCCTCAGACAGCAGATGTGGAAAACACAAGACAACATGAAACAAAGACGAGACAACATGACACAGAGACAAAACAGAAAGTAACACAGAACACAAAACACTGATTTGCTCAAGCTTACCTCCGATCTCTTCACCAATTGTGGTCTGGGGGGCGGGGAGGGAGTGCAGTTTCCAATCAACCCACCAAAATGTTGTAAGACCCCATAGTGGCCTTACCTCAGGACCACCACCCACAGAGCACAGATTGACAAAGTGACTGCTGCTATAGCATGAAGGTATAAGGTTTTTAATCCACATATGTGGGGTTGCTCATCCATGCAGGGAGAGGCAACCTTGAACCCAAAAAGCACACAACTTTTATTTACTACAGAGGGGAGACTTAAGCAACAGGGTTAGAGGATTCATAACAATCACTAACTCCGCACTATCTTTTGCATCAATTATTCCCTCCTGAGGGAACTATGGACAAAATATTTCCTACAAAGTCTAAGAATTTCTTTAAATCTTTTTTCCTAACTCTATTCTTCATGTCCTGAGTGACTCCCTGAGTCCTGTCACAAAAGGTGACTGTAGAATGCTTGTCCTATCACTCACCACTGAGATCTTCGTCATCCGGGGAGAAACACACTCCAAGCATCTGAACCAAAGTCAGGCAGTCCATAGTTGCCAGAAGCGGGGGAGCAAAGGCTCCAAGGCGGGATCAAAGGCTCTGAGGGTGAGCAATGGCTCTGAGGGGGGAGCAAAGTCTCTGACGAAGAAGGAAGATAGGCCCGTCTATTCACAGGGGACGATGTTCTCCTCCAGGAGACCTCCAAACAGCTCCACATTGGGCGCCATTTGTCAACGAGGGAGCAGAGGGTACCTGGAAGAGGATGGGGGACAAGAGACACAGAGAAGGATGCCAAGACAAAAGTCTGGTCAGGGCAACAATTTTATTTTTTCCCAAGGCTGAATTTATACCATAATAGGCTAACAGAGGGAGGGGGGGAAGTATGAAACATTTACGCAGGCCAAGGACAGAGTATTCGTGTGGTCAGCTGATGTCAACAGGGTGGTGGCTTTTCAGAAAGGTTACAGGTTTGTCATATCTATTAGTCAGCAGGATGTTGATTTTTCAGAAAGGTTACAGGTCATCACATTGGGCATCTTGACATCAGATGTATTTCTCAGCAAGGTCATAACTTTATCATATCATTATTCATCTTGGCCACCAGATTGTATTAGTCTTCTGCAGCTGGCTGGGGATTTTCCATGAACCCAGTCATACTTAGCTCTATCTATAATAATAACATCAATAATGGAGGGTTTCAAGGGCATTGCTCCCAACATGAAATGTTCTATAGATGTCTGTTTAATACATTTGGTTCATAATTTCTGTAGTTTCACTATGTCTCCATTTAGTTACTGTTTCCATGATCTGTTCATTGATGAGAGTGGGGTGTTGAAGACTCTTACTATTATTGTGTGTGGTGCAATATATGCTTTGAGCTTTAGTAAAACTTCTTGTATGGATGTGAGTACCCTTGAATTTGAGCATAGATGTTCACAATTGAGAATTCATTTTGGTAGATTTTTCCTTTAATGAGTATAAAGTTTCCTTTCATCTTTTTTTGAAAACTTTTGGTTGAAAGTCAATTTTATTTCATATGATAATGGATATTCCTGTTTATTTCTTGGGGCCATTTGTTTGGAAATTTTTTCCCAGCCTTTTGCTTTAGGTAGTGTTTTTCTATTTTCACTGAGGGGCGTATGCAGCAAAATGCTGGGTCCAGTGTATGTATCCAGTCTGTTAGTCTAAGTCTTCTTAATGGGGAATTGAGTCAATTAATGTTAAGAGATATTAAGGAATAGTGATTGTTTCCTGTCACTTTTGTTGTTAGTGGTGAAATTGTGTTTGTGTGGCTATCTTCTTTTGTTTTGTTTGTTTGTTTTTTGTTTGTTTTCTTTGCAAGAAGATTACTTTCCTGCTTTTTGTAGACTATAGTTTCCCTCCTTGTGTTGGAGCTTTCCATCAAGTATCTTTTGTAAGGCTTTATTTGTGGAAAGATATTGTGTAAATTTGGTTTTGTCATGGAATACCTTGGTTTCTCCATCTATGTTGATGGAAAGTTTTGTTGAAAATACAAACCTGGGCTGGCATTTGTCTTCTCTTAGGGTATGTGTGACATCTCTCCAGGATCTTCTAGCTTTCGTGGTCTCTGTTGAGAGGCCCATACATAAACATAGTAAAAGCAATATACAGCAAACCAGTAGCCAACATCAAACTAAATGGAGAGAAACTTAAAGCAATCCCACTAAAACCAGGGATATGACAAGGCTGACCACTCTCTCCTTACCTATTCAATTCAGTACTCAAAGTGCTAGCCAAAGCAATCAGAAAACAAAATAGGGTCAAATGGATACAAATTGGAAAGGAAGAAATGAAAATATCACTTTTTGCAGACTATATTATAGTATAGTTAAGCGACCCCAAATATTCCACCAGAGAACTACAGTTGATAAACAACTTCATAAAAGTGGCTGAATATAAAATTAACTTAAACAAATCAGTGTCCTTCAAAGGATAAACATGCTGAGGAAGAAATTAGTGGAATAGCACCATTCAAAATAGTCAGAAATAATACAAAATACCTTGGTGTGACTCTAACCAAGCAAGTGAAAGATCTATATGATAAGAACTTCAAATCTCTGAAGAAAGCAATCGAAGAAAAACTCAGAAGATGGAAAGATCTCCAAAGCTCATGGATTGGCAGGATTAAGATAGTAAAAATGGCCATCTTACTGAAAGCACTATACAGATTCAATGCAATCCCCATCAAAATTCCAACTCAATTCTTCAGAGTTAGAAACAGCAAGTTGAAGATTCATTTGGAAAAACAAATGAATCACTTCTGTAAGGATAATGAAAACTATTCTGCACAATAAAAGAACTTCTAGGGGCAATCACCATCCCAGACCTCAAGTTGTATTACAGAGCAATCTTGATAAAAACTGCGTGGTACTGGTACAGAGACAGGCACATAGATCCATGAAATAGAATTGAAGACCCAAAAATGAACCCACCCAATTATTGTCACTTGATCTTTGACAAAGGAGCTAAAACTATCCAATGGAAATAGACAGCATTTTCAACAAATGGTTCTGATTGAACTGGATGTAAAATGTAGAAGATTGTAAATTGACCCATTCTTACCTTCTTATACAAAACTCAAGTTGAAGTGTATCAAAGACCTCCACATAATACCAGATACACTGAACCTTATAGAAAAGAAAGTGGAGAAGAGTATCGAACATATAGGCACAGAGGAAAATTTCCTAAAGAGAACACCAATGGCATATGCTCTAAGACCATGTATCAACTTATGGAACCTCATAAAATTGCAAAGCTTCTGTAAGGCAAAGGACACTGTCAATAGAATGAAATGATAACCAACAGATTGGGCAAAGGTCTTTACCAATCCTACATTTGATCAAGGGGTAATATCTAATATGTACAAAGCACTAAAGAGGTTCTTTGACTCCAGAGAGCCAAATTGACCTGTTACAAAATGGGGTACAAAGAATTCTCAACTAAGGAATACTGAATGGCTGAGAAGCACCTAAAGAAATGTTCAACATCTTTAATCAACAGGGAAATGCAAATCAAAACAACCCTGAGATTTCACTTCACACCAGTCCAAATGACTAAGATCAGAAACTCAGGTGACAGTAGATGCTGGCAAGGATGTAGAGAAATAGGAACTCTCCTCCATTGTTGGTGGGATTGCAAGCTTGTAAAACCACTCTGGAAATCAGTCTGGCCATTTCTCAGAAAATTGGACATAGTAGTACCTGAAGAGCCAGCTATACCACTCCTGGGCATATACCCAAAAGATGCTCCAACATACAACAAAGACAACTTTCTCCACTGTGTTCATAGCAGCCCTATTTATAATACCTCGAAGCTGGAAAGAACCCAGATGTCCTTCAACAGAGGAATGGATACAAAAATTGTGGTACATTTACACAATGGAGTTCGACTCAGCTATTAAAAACAATAACAACATAAAATTCTTAGGCAAATGGATAGAACTAGAAAATAACATCCTGAGTGATGTAACCCAGTCACAAAATAACAGAAGGAAAACCAAAATGTGGATGCTTCATTCCTTCTTAGAAGGGAAAACAAAATACTCATAGGAGGAAATACAGGGACAAAGAGTGGAGCAGGGACTGAAAAACAGGTCATCCAGAGACTGCCCTACATGAGGATCCAACCCACATGCAGCCACAAAATAGCCATCACTATTGCTGATGCCAAGAAGTGCTTGCCAACAGTACCCAGATATAAGTGTTTCCTGAGAGGTTCTGCCAGAGTACTACTTACACAGGTTTGTTGCAGCTAACCATTGAACTGAGAAAGGGGTCCCCAATGAAGGAGATTGAGAAAAAACTGTAAAAGCTATAAGGGTTTGTCACCATAGGAAGAACAACAATATCAACCAACCAATCCCCCTCCCCCACCCAGAGCTCCCAGGTACTAAAGTACCAACCAATGAGTATATATGGAGGGAACCATGACTCCAATCACATATGAGGCAGAGGATGGCATTGTCCAGCATCAATGGAAGGAAAAGCCCCCAATGTAGAGTAATGTCAGGGTGTTGAGGTTGGAGTGGGTGGATGGGAATTGGCACATCCTTATAGACTCAGGGGGAAGGAGGAGGGGAAGGGTAGATGGAAGAAATGGGATAATATTTGAAATGTTACATACATAAATACATAAAATAACTAAGAAAAATACAATTATTAAAAAAGAAAAGATATAGAGAATCAAACACTTTGGGGGGGCTCCAATTGTACAGAAAGTAATACCAATAATTAACAAGTGAAATAAAATTAAATTAAAATGCTTCTTAACAGTAATTATAATAATAATAACCATAAAAATATAGGATTTAAAATTGAATAATATTTGCATGTGACAGAGGATTGATAATCTAAAATACATAGGCTATCACTTGGGATTCACTAGAGCAGTGGTTCTCAATCTCTTCAATGCTAAGATCCTTGACTATAGTTTCTTATGTTGTGGTGATCCCAAACAATAAAATTATTTTGTTGCTGTTTCATAACTTCAACTTTGTTACTGTTATGAATTGTAGTATACGTATCTGAGGTTCAGGATATCTGATATGTGAACCCACAGGTTCAAAGCTGATGATTCTAGAGAAACAGAACTATTTGAATTATTGTACATTTAAAGTTATTTATTATTGGCTTACATGATATTGTTAAGATTGTCCAACAATAGCTGGCTTTACGCTGGATAAGCTATAGACCTGGTGATATTGCTTAGTCCATTAGGCTGGCCCTAAAGGTCTAGCAGATTGTTGGAGAGCCAGTAAGGTTTTCAGTCTGCCTGGGAAAGTCAATGATGTCGTGGAAAAGTCAGTGGGAGAGTGACTTTGGCAGTGGAAATAGTATTTCAATGGCTATAGCAGGAACAGCAGAGGTGTGTTCACCAGCAAAAAACATGGTCCCCTGTGCATTTTCCCAAAAGTCTCTATTCCATTATAAAAGTACCTACACGTTTATATCCATACATGGTCTATTAACAATAGCTAAGGAATTAAATTA
This sequence comes from Rattus rattus, assembly GCF_011064425.1. Classification (NCBI taxonomy): domain Eukaryota; kingdom Metazoa; phylum Chordata; class Mammalia; order Rodentia; family Muridae; genus Rattus; species Rattus rattus. The sequence continues at coordinate 78,755,349 of NC_046154.1, forward strand.
ACCTAGATATCTCACAGTAGAAGAATGGATAATAAAAATGTATGCATGCATATGCACAATGGAATTTTATTCAGCACTGAATAAAAATGAAATTATGGAATTTGCAGAAAATTAAGGAAAAGGAAAACGATTATATAGAGTGAGGTACCTAAGGACTAGAAAGACAAATATTTTATGTTCTTTTTAATATGCAGATTCTAGTCTTGTAAGATTTAGATGTCTGTGTTTAATATGAACTGAGCACTTATAGAAGAATGTAACGGAGAAATGACAGATGCCATCTGAACTTCTTTGGGGGAGGAGATCAAATCACATGTGCAAATAAATGACATCAATTATAAGGGTAGAGAGGTTTTAATCAAAATGATGGTAGAGCAAGAAGGAGAAGAATGATGCCAGGGGTAGGGTCAGCCAAAACTAAGAACTGGGATGGGGTAGGGGGGCTTTGGAAGCATACAACTGTATATTCAAGTAAAAGTGTATAATAAAATATAGAGCTTCTCACACCCTGGAGGCATATCAAATGAGAACGAAACAATACATTCTACCCAGTGTGTTAGGGAACAAGCAAAGCTCTCACTCCCAGACTCTTGCAATTCCCTTCCTAGATCCTGGAATCTGCTTAGTTGACCCATCACATTTGAGGGGCCAGGCAAAGCACAACATTTATTCCTGATTTCTACATCTTAGAGCCTGTTTAGGGCAAGCGGTTGGATACAACTTGCCCAGTGGAGAACAAGTAAGGTAATTCCTACATCTGTACTTCCTTCAAACCCACACCCATGCCTGTTCAAGTGGAACTACCACATATGCCCTGTCCAATTGGAAATTAAATAAGGCACCACCCTCCATATTCACTGCCTTTAATTCTTCCCTGGATCCCAAGGCACACTTAAGCTAAAAGCCTATAAGTGATTCAGCACTGTAGACCCATAAGAAGACAACAGTTTCTCCCAGACTGTTCCTAAAAATGATTCAACGTACTGACTTTATGAAAACACTGGTATGATGGGGTGAAAATAATTCAGAAAAAGTCCAACCAACAGTTTTACAACCTATGGTCTTATTGGACAAATATATAATACAAACACAAAGTCAAGATGCCCCCTAAGCACTAATCTCATAGTCATAATTCCAAAGGAGAATATCTTTTTACTTTTTATTTATTTTCATTGAATAGTTTATGTATTTACATTTCAAATAGTAGCCCCTTTCCCACCTCTCCCATCCCCCTCCCCCCTCCACCTACTTCTATGAAGATGCTCCAACTCCCACACACCCACTCCCACCTCAATACCCTGACATTCCCCTACACTGGGAAAATGAGCTTTCACAGGGCCAAATGCTTTTCTTCCCATTGATGCTAACATTCAATTTACAAACCATAAGAAGCTTAAGAAGAAGAAAGACAAAAGTATGGATGCTTTAGTACATCTTAGAATGGGAGCAAAATACTCACAGGAGGAAATATGAAGGGAAAAGTGTGGAGTAGAAACTGAAGGAAAGTCCACCCAGAAACTGCCATCTATGGGGATTCATACTACTTTCAGTCACCACCTACTCACTATTGGTGATGACTGAGGTACATGCTGACAGAAGCCTGATATAGCTGTCTCCTGAGAGACTCTGCCAGAGTCTAACAAATGGTGAAGTTAGAGAAAGGACTGAGGTAGCTTAGGGGCCTTGCAATCCCGTAGGAAGGACAACAATATCAACCAAGCAACCCCAGAGCGCCCAGGGACCAAAGAGTACACATGGAGTGACCCATGGTTCCATCTGCATATGTAGCAGAGGATGGCATTGTCAGGCATCCTCTGCTACATATACAGATGAGAGGAGATGCCCTTGGTCCCTGATGTCCCAGTGTAGGGGAATGCCGGGGTGAGGAGGTGAGAGGAAGTTGGTAGATGGATGGGGAAGCACAATCAGGGAGGCAGGTAATTATGAAATGGGAATGGGGCTTTCCAGAGGGGAAACCTGGAAGGGAGACAATAATTAAAATGCAGATAAAGAAAATATCCAATCAATATTTTAGTAAAATAAAATAGATTATGAGGCCAAAAAGAATTCTACTATATGACCTAGATATATTACTCCTTGACATATGCCTAAAGGACTCAATGTCTTACTTCACAAGTACTTGCTCATTCATAGTCATTGCTGCTCTATTCACAATATATAGGAAATGGAAATGTCCTTCAACTGATAAATGGATAATGAAAATCTGGTAAATATACAAAATGCAATACTATGCAGTCGTAAAGAAAAATAAAGTCATAAAATTTATAGGAAATTGGAAAATAATATACTGTGTAGGATAACACTGAATGTTTTCTTTAATTTGGGATTCTTTCTCTGATGTTTTTAGATTTAAGCCTATAACCTAAAGTAACTGTAGATGACAGGAAATGAGAAAGGGGCATAAGGGAGTGGAAGGAAAAGTACTACAGAGGGAAGGAAAGTCTAAATGAGAATACTAGAAGATCTTTAACTAGGTAGCAGTGACAGGGGTTAATATAGAAGGAAAGTTAGGAAAGAGAGGTTAATAATACCAAAGATGTATGAAAAGGCCATAGCAAAATCCATTGCTTTATAAGCTTACTTAAAATACATTCATAATGTAAATGTGTATTATAGAGTATTTTATAATATACAATATGTATAAAATATATACATATAAATAAGTACATTTAATTTAAAGGGAGTTTTTCTATAACTGCCTAATTGGACTTAAGACCCAGCCAAACAAAGATATTATTCCTGGTCCTATAAAACTATCCCATGACCCATGCTGATGAGCTCATAAACACTAGAGCAAAAAATCTATTGCTACCATTTTCCTGAACACACACACACACACACACACACACACACACACACACACTCAATGTTGCTCCTAATGCCATCAATTCTCAAATAAAATCCCCAATACTAGGCATAAGAAATCACCTTTCGAGTTGTTGGTCATGGGAATCCAAGAAACTCCCTAAGCAATGCAGACTGCTTTTATTGCTTTGGTTGACTCACAAAGGTTAAATGTAAGATCATGTAGCTGAATATACCATGCACAGGACTCAAAGAATTCAAGCTGGATCTGACCTGTGAATGTCCTCCCTGAGGACTAGCTTTCATAATATTAAAAATTACCATGCCATCTGCCAAGGGTGGGAAGCAATCATTAGTTGTACACAGCTGTGATGTCTATGAACCATCGCAATCACTCGCATACCAAGATATCCCTAAAAGATTCAGAGTGTTATTCATATTTTGGCAGTAACCACCAGCTGTATAGTAAAACAAAACCCAGAGAACATAGGGTAAATTTTGCATGGCACTGGAAATCTAGCCACAAACTTTGGCTAGTGAGTCATCAATTTAGAGAAAGTATTTCTGCCACTTCCCTAAAGCAATATGATTCCTAGCTGCATTCTAAGTAGTTAATCTTATACCACACATAAGTGTAGCTCTCATAGCCCATTAAAGCATTTTCTTTTATTAGCAGATGGGGAACCACAAAATTACAACTGGTGAAAATATGAAGAATATGTGACTGTTGAGTTCCCAGCCCCGCTGGTTATAACTACAAAACAATTCACAATTTCTGCATCAAAGGCTCTTGGAACATAATGGAAGATAGAAAGAATGTAAGGACCAGAGACCAGATTATGTCTCCTCCAAGAAATGATAGGAAAACTAGACCTCAACAATATGCCTAAACACTACTTCAACAATGACAGTACCAATTGACAGTCTGTTGTGGAAGGTAAAAATATCATAAGTACCACTCTAGTCAGAGAAGTACAAGCAACTAAGGACTGCTGATAGAAACAGAATTGGCCATCATCAGAGATGAACCCTCTAGATGATAATCCAATTCTAAATGGTCAAACAAAAAAACATAAGGTTATATCTCTATATTTATGTATTTATCAATATATTTAGCAATAACAATTCAAGTAACAGGAATAATTAGAAGGAAGAAGAAATGGATGGAAAAATGATGTGATTATATTTTAATTTAAAAATATTTTTTAAAATTCCATATTAAAATATTATTTAAAAATTTCAGCATACATTCACTATCTGAGCATTTGTTTTCATATACAACTGGGCAAGGAAAAAAGTTTCATCTTATGTTATTATACTGATAAGCTAATAATAATGGTGCTAGTAAAAGCACAAAGATAATTATTAAGATAAGCAAAATGGACACCATCCATTAGAAACGTAATGGGACTGGTGGGAGATTCTGGAGTGAGGGTATCTGAAGATTGGGGAAAAAAGGTAAGGGAGGAAATAATGCAATTGTATTTTATTTTTAAATAAATATTTTAAAAGATAGCTAAGAATTTACTAATAATTAAAATAATGGAAAGGAAGAAGAATCATAACAATAAGTAAACATGGTAGACAGTATACTTAAGCCAACCAGTTTATAAAAATAAAATAATAGTGAGAACTAAAATACAAATAGGTCTATATTTTGATTATAATCAGTGTATAAATCTGTGATATGCTTGTCTTCTTTAAACCAACCATAATACCTAGAAATAAACAACTTTGATAAGGAATTGCTGCCATTATATTACCCTTTGGGAGGCTCTGGGTGTATTTTCTTAATTAATAACTGATGTGAGAGTCTCAGTTCACTGTAGCTAATACCTCCCCAAGGCATGTGATAAAAGCAGGCTGAGCAACCCAGTAAGCAGTTTTCTCTATGGTCCTTTTGTTCCTGCTTGAATATCTGCTCTGACTTCCATCAATAAAATATGTGATCTGAACATGTAAGCCACATAAATTTCCTCTCCAATTGATTTTGTCATGAAGTTTATTGTGGCAATAGGAAACAAACTAGGACACATACTAATGACAGATGATAGATTCTGTTCTTAGCTCTTACACTGTTGCCTATACCCTACTACTGGAAACCTGACCCTACCTGCCCTTGGGGGTTGGAGGTGAGGTGGGGCCCAGTCAACTACACAGACTCTAGGAACAGAAGAGAAAAGCAGCAGCAAGCTCTCTGAACACTGTTGCAAGCTCCTTTAATAACCACCAAGTGCGTCCCATTGGTCCCAAGAAAACATCTCTTCTAAACAGCAGTGCCTGATTGGCTGACATTTTCTGCATCAGAAAACCTTGGTCGCTCAAGCAGTCCTTAATAAAGTCGTCCTGCAGGGGCTGCTTTTCTGGCTGCATGGCCCCCCAAAATTTACATAGAGGTTTCCCCACTGTTCCTGCTACATTACATGTTCTAATAAAAAGCACCAGATTCCATGCTTAGTTCACTTTTAGTTTTGTTTTATGTTTTTGTTTGTTTTTGAGATGGGGTATCTCTAATATACCACAGGTTGTCCTTGTAGATTAAGATAGTCTCAAATTCACAGAGATAGACCTAACTTCACCTGTAAAGTACTGGGATTAAAGGTGTGAACCGCCACTCCCAGTTCAATAATTATTTATTTCACATGTTAACAACTATTATCATCTTCCACTTTAGTTCTTAACAAACTCCAAATTCCAGGAAAATGGTTAATTCGAGGCCTATGCCACCAAAGTAAAACATAGGCCTGGGCTATCTCATGCCAAAAACCTTTAAAAAATAATGATTCCATAATCTAGAAAGATTACAGTCACTCATCCTAATTTAAAAACAAAAAAGAATGATGAGCATGGGTTAAAAGAAATGATAATGGTACATAAACCTATCGTTAACTCAAAACAAAAGGCTGAGGAGAAAGACAAGGAAAACAGGAAAAGACAAGGATGTAACTAAAACATAAAGAAGAGATGAAGGAATAAAAAGCACTACTGCCCTTCTGGTTTCCATCTGTAACCAAAGATAAAGCCGTCCTACAGCTCTCCAGACACAAAACCTGCCAGGAGAGAGCTGGTCTCTCAGGTGCACTCTCACCCCTAGGTCCATAAGCAAGACCCCACTTTTGCTCCATTGACTGTTCAAAGAGGGACCTCCAAGAGCACATAGGGCAAAGGATATAGCAACCTAGGACAGGATCCTCCTAGTCTCCATCTGAGCCCAGAGCTAAGTCTGTCCCAGAGATCTCCATACCCAAAACCTCTCAGGATTGAGCTGGTTTCCCAGAAGTGTTCTTACTCCAAAGATCACAGGCTCACAGGCTCATTGGAGGGACAAGCTCCTGTCAGAGACAGCAAGACCAACTAGCCTCAGAGATAACCAGATGGCCAGAGGCAAGCACAAAAACCTAAGCAACAGAAACCAAGACTACTTGGGATAATCAGAACCCAGTTCTCCCACCACAGCAAGTCCTTGATTTCCAACACACTTGGAAAGCAAGATTTGGATTTAAAATCACATCTCATGATAATGATAGAAGATTTTAAGAAGAACATAAATAAGGGCCTTAAAGAAATACAAGAGAACACAGGTAAACAAGTAGAAACCCTTAAAGAGGAATCACAAAAATTCCTTAAAGAGTTACAGGAAAACACAACCAAACATGTGAAGGAACTGAACAAACCCGACAAAATAAAATTGAAATGAAAATCTACAATGTTGGATTATGTACATGACCCAACAATTTCTCCAATAGGAAATCTTTGTCTTTAGAAGCAATGAGAGCCAAGCAATTAGAACATATGTATTGATGGTATGTAATTGTAAAATGTACAACTGCTTTTGAAAACATTGTGATACTCAGGCATAAAGACGTTAATGAGAATTCTTGAGAAGAAACTATTTCTGCAGAAACTGACTGCTTGGAACTGCAATAATGTGGAGAGACTAAAATGTAAAGATACAGAGGTTAATTATATTATCTTGGACTAGCTTTCACCCCTGAATAGCTGCTGCTTACCCAAGTCTATGTGAAAACAAATGCCCTAAAATGAAGAGATTTTTAAAAATCCTTTTGGATCTATTTATTGCTTTACTTGATGTCCTAGCTCCTATCAACTACAAAAGATAAGACTATCATCAGATACCATTTTGGTCTGTAGAAAAATCTGTCCCATCTTCCTATAAACGTAATTCTTATGTACCCAGTTAATACTATTTAGCAAAATTTTGTGGACACATATGTTACAGTGATGATAAATGCAGCTCATTCATATGTATACCTCAACATTTTTGGACTGTATGTTAAGGATTTTTTATATTTTATCATTACATGAATAAAACTCATCAATAAACCTGATCATTAAAATGAACAAACTTGGTAAAGAGAATGGGCTTAATCTATATTAGAAAAGACTAAGAAGATATTACTGACAAATATTACAAGGAAAGCAACAGAGTAACCAGAAAGACATGGAGCCAATTGGAGGAATTTGAATTTGGATGCTCTATTCATAGAACCATTGAGTTAAAAAATTTTCCTCATGTACTATGGCTTATGGTTGCTTAGGAACTGTCCCTTTTCTCAAAAAAAAAAAACATGATTTATTTAAATGTAACTTTTGGTAACCAGTCTTATTTTGGGCTTATATCGGTGCTTTATTCACAATAGTCAGGAAGTGGAAACAACTTCATTGTCTTTCAAATGACAAGTGATAATAAAAACCTAGTACATTTTGAATTTTATTCAACTATAATGATAAATGAAATCAAGAACTTTGCAGGTAAATGAATGGAACTAGAAAAATACCTTATAGAGTGAAGCAATGGGACAAAAAAAAACCTTCACATGTCCTCTCTCCTAGCACCTAGCACTTAGCTCCACATTTGACATATGTACACACACACACACACACACACACACACATATATATATATATACAGGATAAGTGTAGAAGCCAGGAGGGTAGAATAGTACCATGACTGAGATGGAAGATGGGGAAGCAATAGATAGAGGAATATCAGGGGGAAAGTGATCTGATTATGAAGATGAGAAAATTAGGACCTCAAATTAAGGGTGCAAGAGAGAAATAAATACAAAAAAAAAGAGAGAGGAGAGCAAGGGTGTTTGAAAAGTCATAAGAAATCATACTGTATCCTTAGGTTTGACCTTCTCATTGTGTCCTGGATTTCCTGTATGTTTTGCATTAGAAGCTTTTTGTGTTTTACATTATCTTTGTTGGTTGTGTCAATGTTTTCTATGGTATCTTCTGCACCTGAGATTCTCTCTTCTATCTCTTGTATTTTATTGCTGATACTTGCATCTATGACTCCTGATCACTTTCCTAGGTTTTCTATCTCTAGGGTGGTCTCTCTTTGTGCTTTCCTTATTGTTTCTATTTCCATTTTTAAATCCTGGATGGTTTTATTCAATTCCTTCACCTGTTTAGTTGTGTTTTCCTGTAATTCTTTAAGGAAATTTTGTGTTTCCTCTTTAAGGACTTCTACTTGCTTACCTGTGTTGTCCTGTAATTCTTTAAGGGACTTGTTTACGTCCTTCTTAAAGTCCTCTATAATCATCATGAGATGTGATTTTAAATCCAAATCTTGCTTTTGCAGTGTGTTGGGATATCCAGTATTTGCTTTGGTGGGAGAACTGGCCTCTAATGATGCCAAGTAGCCTTGGTTTCTGTTACTTAGGTTCCTGTGCTTGCCTCTCACTATCAGGTTGTCTCTGATGTTAGTTTGTCTTGCTGTATCTGATAGTGGCTTGTCCCTCATATAAGCTTGTGTGTCAGCACTCCCTTAGACCTGTTTTCTTTCAGCAGAATCTGGGTACAGAATGCTGTGGGACTGGGTCAGCTCTGGATGCAGGCAGAAATTAGAAGCATCCTGCCCCTGACTACTCCTAGGTTCCTGTGCCCAAAGGGTACAGAGGATGCTAGACAGGTTCCTTTTGGGTCAGGAATGTGAGCAGAAGTAGTTCTCTCCTCTGAGCTCTCAGGATTGTCCGCACTTCTTAGAGTCCAGCTCTCTCTCCCACGGAATTTGCGTATAGAGAGCTCAGGGACTGGTTCAGCTTTTGGTGCAGGCAGAAACCAGAGATAGTTTCTTAATTAATGTTGATGGAGGAGGGCCCAGCCTCTCCTGTATGAATCTTGTCCTGGTCTTAATCTCCTTTGTTCTATAAGAAAACAGGCTGAGCAAGCCATGATGAGGAAGCCAGTAATCAGCATCCCGTCATGACCTTTAAATGAGCTCTTGCCTTTGGGTTCCTGTCCTGTTTGAATCCTTGTAGCTTCCTTCAGTGATGGACTAAAATCTGGAAGTGTAATCCAAATAAATTCTCTTTTCTCATCTTGCCTTTTTGGTCATACTATTTCATCATAGTAATAGTAACACAAACTAACACAAAGTTTAAACAAAATTTCCTCATCTGTGCTGATAATCCCTCCAGGAGACAAAGACCACTTAACAGGTATGAGAAGCCTTTTTTGAGTTGTTATTCATGTTTGTCCAAGAGAATGCTATTACTATTGCCTTTGGATATTCTCCAATGTGGAAGATAAGTCATATTGCTAAAGACACCATGCACTTTAGAATAGAGCACAACACAGAGGCCACTGAGCTGGAACTGATTTGAAAGCCTCTTCCCTGAGGACTAGTTTTCATGGTACAAAAGTCACCATATAAGTTTTCAAAGGAAGGAAGCAGCCGTTCATCCTGCCAAGCTATGATACCTATGAACCACAACAACAAACATAGCAAGATAATGCTCATTGTACAGTAGGGTAACACATGTGATGGCAGTAACTAGAAGCTCTCTAAATGGATTTAAGACCTACTCCACAAGAGGAAATCATGCCCAGTACTGGAAACCTAACTACTCAGTGCTGGTGAGGTTATGATTTTTTTTTTTTGAGGAAAACCTACAACCATTATTTTATTAGGCCAGCATAATCCATTAACAACAATATATAAACATTTTCCCCAAACCCAAAGACAAGTATACATTTAACTCTTCATCAAGGAAACTAATCTTTGTACCACATAGAACCACAACCAATCAATGTACAGAGTTGTGGATCCTAGTGTCTAATCGACAAATATCACTGACATCTATGGTTCAGGAATTGCTGTGTAAGAAGGTTCAGCAAGAGCATGACAAATACAGAGGCAAATGCTAGCAAAAAGCCATTGATCTGAGAACAGAGTCCCCATTGGAGGAGTTAGAGAAAGGATTGAAGGAGATGAATAAGAACAACAATACCAACCAACCAGCGCTCCCAGGGACTAAGCCACTACACATGGACAGACCCATGACTCCAGATTCATATATAGCAGAGGATGACCTTGTTGGTCATCAATGGTAGGAGAAGTCCTTGGTTTTGCCAAGACTGGACCCCATAGTGTAGGGGAATATGAGGGCAGGGAGGCAGGAAGGGAAATGGTTGAGGAGGGAGACCACGTCATAGAAGAAGGGGGAGGGGGGAATGGAATAAAGGGGCTTATGGATAGGAATCGAGAAATGAAATAACATTTGAAATGTAAATAAAAATATCCAATAAAAAAGAAGAAGGGGCAGAAAAAATGTAAAATCCAAATGAATATGAAGTGGAAATTTCTGGTTTCTTTAACAACTCAGTTGCATCACTTGATGTTTTTTTGTAATGTCTTGTAAGAGGGCATGTACATGATGTTTTTCTGGAAGCTGTCTTTTAAGAAAGCATGTGATGTTTTATTGAAACAAATACTTGAGAGGACATGTGATGATTAGAAAGAATAAAAATAGAATTCCACAAACTTGGAGAATGCTCTTGCATTGCTACAGCATACAATGCTTTAGTGGTCTTCAGTGGTCTTTGTTGGTCTTCATTTTACAGAGAGAAATGTGCCAAAGAACTATTCTGGCTGATTCTGGTCATTTCTACTGACTCCAGCCAATTCAGCAGAGCCTTGCTGTTTCTGCTGGATAGTGCCACTGTTACTGATTCATGTTTGATATTCAACTAGACTGCTGGTATCCTGACAACAGAGAGTGAAATGGTCTCCAAGGAACTACTTCTAAACGGGTCCACAAACCCCTTTCTTATTAGTCTTCTTTTTCTCCTACCTCTGATAAGTGGGTTAGAAGGGAGGGTGCAGCATTTAGGAATCCTAAGTAAAGAAGGTTTGGAAGAATCTAAGTCTACAAGAACACAGTAGTTTGCTGTCTCCTAGTAATGTCAGAAGCTAATCCCATTAAGTCTCACCGATATGATTGCCTAAACATCAAGTGCACAAGAAGAACAAATATAGATGAAGCAAAGTAGGTGAGAGAAAGATAATGAAATACAAACCCTATCCCCCCAAATTACAGGTATCTAAGAGGTGCTGAGAGTGGGAGAAGTAGTGTTCCCCAGATAAGAGCACACTAACTGGTTAACCAGTACCAAAGGGTCAGCTCTGAAAACATATATAAAACTAACATACAGACTCACTGGGCTGTATTTATGAATGTATGTTTATGTACTCACACACATATATAACAGTTAATAATAACAGTTAATGAAACGAAGTGCAAGAATTTGAAAGAGGGGAAAATGGGGTGTTGGGAAGATTTGGAGGGAAGAAATGGAAGGAAAAATGGTACATTATATTAATCTCAAAAAATAAAAAGAAATAACTAAAAAAAACACATTTTGGTTATTTTAGGAAAACATAAATCTAACATTAAATTTCTGTTTAATGTACAGAAAATTTTGCTGAAACATTGTGTCTCCTGGTTATGCCAGAAGCTAAACCCATTAAGTTACACCAATGTGATTGCCTAATCATCAGCTTTGCAAACATCACATGTTGTTTCCAATATGTTTTACAGAGACCTCACTTCTGTGTATCAACTAACTGAATAGATTTATAAAAGCATGTTACATGCTTGTAAGACTATTTCTTGAAGCCTTTTTAAAACAGTAAAACATTTAACACATCATTAAAACAGGAGAATGTAGAATAATGGAAGCATATTACATAGTGAAGGATGTACAACAGAATGTAGGTGTGTGTGTTTGTGTGTGTGTGTGTACACTCTAGGAAATTAAGTGGAAAAGAAGATAATAGCAACTGCTGAATAATGAATGAAATAAATAAATAATAAAATAAAAGAAAGAAACGTCTAAGTATATTTTTTACTTGTCCCATCTGTAAATTTGGAGTTGATTTATTAATATATATTGAGTCCCTTTTCCATGCAAAGTATTGAGTTCAATAATATTCAGATAAAAATGACATTTACAGTTTCAAATTCTGGTTCGTCAACATGAAATCATTGAAATGTGTTCAAATTCACTACTCTTTCTACCTTTTTATCAAATTCCAGTTGATTTGGGGAAAATATAATAAATAATATGATTCACTTGTTTATATAATAATTTGGCTCATATCACATGTATTAGAACAACATAAAATATAACATATATACATACAACAATGTTCACTACAGTTTATATATGCTATCAGTCAGTATTAAAGAAATAGATGGTAATTCAGTTATCAAGTGATCACATGATGTCCACAGAAATAGGGACAAACTCCATTCATTGTTGCATCTATGGGTCAAATGTGTCTACCGACATCTAAATGCTATGCTAATCTGTGTGTGGCTCGTGTTCGGCCTCCCCTGCCTTTTAGCTTTTAGCAATAATCTTCTATATCCCAACTAAGTTCAGTAGTCTTGTTATCCAACTGCAGCAGGAATCATGCCACTTTTCCTTTAACAAAGAGTTCATTAAGTCCCATCATACAGCCCTCCTTTGTTGAGACTGACAAGCCCTTGCTGTCAAATATTTGTGATTAATCTTAACTCTAAGTGCAATTTCATGAGCCGCACTTTTAAATTGCTGACTCCTGAAATATTTTATTCTTTGTCTCCCTCACAGATTGTTCTTGAACATGGAGAGATGAAATTGCAGCATCAGTTTTCTTTGTGACAAGATTGGCAGCAGGCATGAAAAACTAAGTAAATAACACAGAGAAGTCTTTGGATTAGCAGAAACATAACAGAGGTGGCTCTTCAGATGCATCAGGACAAACAACAATCAAAGCAAATGCCATTTTAGAAATGCATTGCTCTGAGGACTTGAGTGTTTCTCATATGAGACTTTCAAAGAAAGGTGCTATATGCTTCAAAGATTACGTTCAGGTGGAAGACGAGTGTAGTAAGAAAAAAGCTCTACAATTGCTTGTTTTGAAGGCATATGGGAAAATCAATCCATTCTCTCTGATGCAGATATCACATCACTCCCACTGTCACCAGTCAAAACAGTCATCTTTTAGGTTGCTTACAGAAAATGACTTTTCCAGAAGTTCTACATTACACTCAGAAAATATGTGCCTGGTGGCACTTCAGACCTGATAAGCACCACTTAGTCTTTACAGAAGAACCTACGGGGTTGAAGCCAGATTCCTCATAACAAGTGTATGGAAATCACAGGTGAACCCTGCAATAATACAGTAGCCTGGTGTACCATGCAAGATGATGAGTTTGATGGTTTTCCCTATGGGAAAAAATGGAGTAGAAAGTCTAGAAGTTCCCCAGAACAAAAATGCTTAATGGATAGGGACCTCACAACCTGGATTCCATTTCTGAAATCCAGGTAAAAGAAGAGAGGACGTACATATTCCATAAAGGTGTACTTTGATCTATTAAAAAATAAAAATGTTGCCCAAGTAGGAAAAAATATGTGTTTGAAACAAGAATGTACTGTGGTTAGTCCCCTCACACAGACAACTCTGCCTTTACCAGTGCTTTACTCTTTTTTGGTTTGTTCTTTGTGAATTTCAAATCCTGCATCCCAATCCCACTCATTTTCCCCTCCTCTGACACCTATCCTTCACTGTTGCAACCCTTCTCCCAACAGAGGAAATCAAAATCTTGTTGCAGAAGCTGTAATGTCAGTGAGTCTTACAACATATATTTGTCCACACTTCTTTGCTTGCAAATGTTCATTGCAATGACTCATTGGTCCGGTATGAGGTCTCTGGCTTTTGCTACTCTATCAGTACTGGAATCTCACTGGAACACATCTTAGATATTCTGTTGTTTCCCTATGTAGTGAAGAACCTGTAGTTTTGGATCTAGACGAGCAGTCTAATCACAAACTGTTAGTAGTTCATCAAAGGTTACATAGATGTTAGGGTAGAACAGTTCAAAGCCCTGGATTAGGGCCTGAGAGATATCCGAGCTGGTATGCCCACTGCCGTTCCTGTCCTCACACCCTCAGAGCGGGTTGACCCACAACCCACACAACTGGGGCCAGTTGTACCCTGCTGGCCAGACGAGATGCATCCCCCTTTCTCCTGAGTGCTGCAGCAGATGATCGACATGGCCACTCTCCCATTCTCATGACCCTAGAACCACCTTTCTTGCCTGTCATCCGGACTACGAAAGGGAGCACCGCTTCCCAAAAGAGGAAAGGCAGGACCAGCTCTCCCGTGCTCACTTCTTTGAGCACCTCACCTGCAATCCTTATATCCAGGGCCAGCCCTGCTGTGCTGGCAAAGGTAGGGCTTGTTTTCCCCAGTACTGCAGCAAGAGAGCAGAAGGACCAGCTCTCTTCTCTCATGACCCCAGGACAAGCTCTTCCACTTACTGTGGGTAGGAGGAGGTGAGGGGGTGGGACAGCATCTCCACATGAAACACAAGTTGCAGGGCTGGTTCACCCGCAACCCCTGCATCCAGGGCCAGGTCTACTATGCTGCCCAGACTAGGTGCAGGACATGATTTCTCAAGTTCTGCAGTAAGTGTAGGGCAGAGCTAGCTCTCTTACTCAGATGATCTCTCTTGCCTGTCTTAGGTAGCAAGGGAAGAGGGTGGAAGGAGGCAGGTCATCGCTCCCTTGTCCATGTTCCCACACAGTAGACAAGATGCAGCACCACCTCTTCCATGCCCATGCTCACAGGGCAGATTTGCTAGCACTCCAGCCACCTAGGTCAGTTTCACTGTGCTGCTCAGCTTAGGACCAAGGCCCACTCTCCACAGGGCTGAAGCTGGTGAGGAGCAGGGATGGCTCTCCTACTCTCATGACCACAAGGCCAGGTCTCCTAACTACTAAAGATAATGAAAGGTGAGGTCCAGAAGGCTATCTCTCTCTCATCCACACCACTGCACAGGACAGCTCTCCCATGCTCATATACTCAGGGCCAGTTCACCCACAACTCTCACGATTTGCAGGCTTGCTCTCCCAAGTACAGCAGATGACTAGGAGCCCGGTCAGCTTTCCTGCTGCCACACCCCTGACCCTGCTTTCATGAGATGTCCAGGTAAGGAGAAGAGATGGACATAGTTCTGCATAGCCCTCAGACATCAACATATCCCCAGGGAGCAGCCCAGATCAGGGGTGTATGTCTGGCCTTTGGTGGTAACATACCCCTGTTGCTGCAGGGCTACATAACCAGACATGGCCCCTCCTGGAAACACAGGCCAGGACCTCACCATGGTCCAGATGGCATTACAAGCTACTCACACCAGGCTGTTCCTCACTATCCTCGAGATTCTAGTTCTGCTTCTCTTCATTGTGCTCACATCCTTCTAAGTCTTCTCTCCGATTTCTCTAACATTCGCTTGCTTCTCTTGCTGGCACCAAGGATCTCTGAGTATCTGGGCTCATCTCCAGAGCAGTCTCAGGAGGGCTATGGCCTGTTCATGCAGTATGGCGCTGGGCTGGGTCATCTCAATCCTGATCTACCCCACTAGGCCTTTGCAGTACTGGTTGGGTGGTCATCTCAGCCCCATTCATCATCAGGTCTGCTCAAGTGGGAGGGTTGTCTGCTTCTGTCTCTGGTGGAGTTCATCTTGTCTACTGCTTGAGGCCCACCTGGACCTGTGCAACACGAGAAGGGTGGTTGTCTCAGGTTAGTTCCCTATCCAGGTACCCTGGTGCCACATTAGTGGTCATCTCAGACTCACTTTTTCATGGAATGTTGGGCTACTATTCATTCAGATGTTCAAGGATCAGAACGCTGAGCTTAGACATAGTTTCTCCCTCTCTGCCACCTACTGACACACATGTGACATGGCAGTCACAGACAACACCTCTAGAGGCAGGATTTAATTTTTATTTGACTTCATATGAATGTGTACATTAAGGTAATAGAATAAAAATGTGAAATTTTGAAAGAGTCATCATACACAACATACCAAGAAAATACGTAAAGCGTCCTTATTCACCTAATAGCCTAAGAAGACAAAAGGCCTTCTGTGTTTCTAGAGACAGCTGTGCCCTTCACCAGTGATCTCACACCCAGCAAGTTGTCAGTTGCTTCTTCTTAATCCTTACAACATCCTTAAAAACATAGAGGTAAATAATTAACAGCTGAGGTGGATTTATGCACCAATCTCAATTTATACAGGGTGGTTTTTAATGCTTTACTACTAAATGTTTCAATGTGTATATGTTGGTCACAGCTACTGACAAAGTTTGGCCTTGTTGCACCTCCTGCTTTGCACTACATCCCACTGTAAATATCACATGTAATAATAATTTTAAATTTGTTGTTTTATATTTGTTTGTTTTAGCAGAAAGGGGATGTATTCCATGTAGCTAT
The DNA here is from genome assembly GCF_011064425.1 of Rattus rattus. Lineage (NCBI taxonomy): Eukaryota > Metazoa > Chordata > Mammalia > Rodentia > Muridae > Rattus > Rattus rattus. The sequence goes on from NC_046154.1 coordinate 78,771,748, forward strand.
ATTGGGAAGAGAGGCAGAGTGATCCACACAACTCAAGTCATCTTGGTGGGAGAAGAACATCAAATGAAATCAAAGTTTCAATAGAGGACCACAGATATAAATGAGTTCTGGTTAAAGTATGGTCCTTCTCACCACTGATTACCTTTTCTGATCTAAGGTGGTATGACAACTTGTCAGGACTTTGTGAAACCTCTTCCCAAGGGAAGAAGTCCCCCTTCTGACTAGAAACATTTCTGCCTCCCAATGTGAGATTCTTGAGGAAATTCCCATTTTTGGAGAGAGCTGGTGGTGTACATTATTTAAATAGTCTACCTGAGAGACACAAATGAGTCTTTCTTTATAATACATTCATTTCTGCCAGAAGGGTTACAAGTAGTACCTTGGAGCATTCAAAAATCCCTTGGAGAATTTGAAGCAGGTTTTTAAAGTCTGTGTAGATAAACTTTCTTTTTTTTTGAGTTCTGGTGAGTATCTTTGATTAGCACATTATTTTTAAGATAGATCTAAACATTGGCTACTAAGGAGGTCTTTGAAGCCCTGGGCAGCTACCTGTTTTGTCTACTCATTTTTATTGTTGTTTGTTGGTGGTAGTGTTGTTGTTGTTGTTGTTGTTGATAGGTTTAAAGGTTTGTTCTCAAGGAACAGAGATACAGGAACATTATATTCACTGAAGATATTAGATACTAAGCCAGTCAAACAGTGTGACCCCAACTCATATTGAAATATTAATACAGAAATATGAAGTACTTCGTCTATGTTGAATGACAGGTAAAGGGATTATTTCTTGGATTCTCATGTTGAACTAAATAAACACACACCATTAATGCCATGACTTATGAAAAAAACCCTTTAGAAGATTTCCTGAATTAATTCATTCATCTTCATCTCAACTCCATCATCCTTTCTTTTTTGTCGTGCTCAAATCCACATTTTATAATTTGGCTCAGCTCCCTAATTTTTATGCAGAAACTTTCATAAAGCATTCAAGAGTGTAATACAATCAACATTTGGAAGGAAGATAGAGCAGTTCATACAACAATTCGCAAGCCATTCAAACTGAACATTAATTATCTTCATTTAAAAAAACTGTGTTTAACCACCCACCAAAGGAAAAAATTTTCTGCCTACTTCCTATTAAATCACTAAGCCTCATATTTTATGGAAACTCCTTTCTCCATTTCCCATTGTTTTTGTACATCTCTTCCTTAAAATACTAAAATAAATCACCACATCTGACCAAAGACTGGAGTTTTTTTTATATAATGTAATTAAGCCTTTTCAACAGTGGTTTGCTCTGAATTCCACAATCTATTCTACTCTGCTTGCCAAGGTATCCCAAAAGTCAATTTCTACTGAAGAAATTATCCTGATGTGCTCATTTCAATTACTAGAGGATCCTCCCTTAAACTAGTATATTCATTGAAATTTAAATATATGTTAGTCGCATAGTTCCTGTGAAAGGACTGTGTTAAATAACTATTGAATGAACTTATTCTTTGTATGTATATGTGTGTGTTGCATGTGTGTTTGTGTGTTTTCTTTAGTGAAATGTTGTTTTATCACAGTTATTTTATGTACTTCAAATTATTCTTCACATTTGTTAACGGGGTCAAAATTTTAAAAAACATGAGAAAATCAGTTATCACATGAATGTTGGATATCACTGGTTTATTTTAGTGATATTAAAATGAAAGATTATTGTATGTCATGAAAATGACATGGACACTTATCTCATCCTTCATAATGAATGTGCTAGTATATGTATTTGACAAATAAAATAGAATTTTTCTATAATACAGTTACCTATGAATTCCCATATAGTTCTAATTACTACAGAGTTGAATACCCCCTATTTCAAAATAAAAAGACATCCTCATTGTTATACATTTACTTCAAATTGTTGTCTGTGTTCTATTTTAATCACTTTTAAAATGGTAACCTACATTTATCAATTCATATCAAAAAGAATTTACAAGCTGCCAAGTGGATTAAGCTGTGACATACTTATCAGTTCTTACAATGCATATGGGAACTGTGCCCAGGCTCTCCAAATATATCATGCAGTCTTTAAAACCAGCTGAGTTTGGTATGACTGATTCATGGACTATGAAAGACTATTATTTGAGCACTGGATATCCATGAATAAAATTTCTGGCTGGATTTCAGGAGAAACTTGTGATGTGCCATTCAATACAAAAAGAAATTATGAGTTTGACCAAATAGGAAATGGAGATAAAATTCCATTCTTTTTAATCTGCTTTGACAGTGGAATGTAGATGATGATGTCAAAGAGTCAAGATGTGAAGTGCACACTGTAGGAAGCAGAACATAGAATGGACTGTCTGAACAACACTAAAACCTCAGAAGTGATGTATTCCTTTTCAAATATAGTACTAGTATTGTGTTTTATAGGAGAGTGCATCACAGATTGAAAAAAGTATATCATATACTGATATTCATAAGCATAGAAAAACGAATGAAATAAAATATCAAAATGTAACCAGTTGTTGATAAGAGATTTGTAGATCAGTGTCACTCTCCTGTTTATATTTTTTTATTAATTTTCAATTTTTCTAAATAATATGTATGAATTTCATAATCTTGACACATGAAATATTTTATTAAAACTAAAGTGTGTATGTAAGCATGTTTTTATTTGTCCTACTTTAATTTTTCTAATGTAGTAACTTTTATAATATAGTAATTAAATTATGTTTCTACCATTTCCCCTTTCTTCTCCTCCCTCCAGTTCCTCCCATTTTACCCCCACCCACGTTTATGATGCCTTTCAGTTATACATATGCATGCATTTGCATGTATGGGTATGTATGTGTGCATGTGTGAGAGGATGTGCATATGAAGAATGTAGAAATGCAATCTACCAAGTCAAATGTTGCCTATATGTATATGATTTATGGGCTCAATACTTGTCATTGATATCTTAGTTTGGGTTTCCACTGCTGGTAAAAGACACCATGAGGAAGACAGCTCTTATAAAGGACAGCATTTAATTGGGCTGTCCTTTAATTTACATGTTTGGATGTTCGGTCTACTATCATCAAGGCAGGAAGCACTACAGCATCCTGGCTGGGATGGTGCTAGAGAAGCTGAAAGTTTTACATCTTGTTCTGAAGGAAAACAGAAGACTGGTATCCTCAGGTAGCTAGGAGGAAGTTCTCAAAACCCACCCCCACAGAGACACACCATAAAGATCATGCCTCCTAATAGTGCCACTTCCTGGGCCTCATTCCACACCCTGGACCTTATACACTTGTTCAAACACATGAGACTATGGGGGCCTGTGATAGTTTGCATATGCTCAGCCCAGGGAGTGGCACTACTAGAGGGTGTGTTGGAGTAGGTGTGGTCTTATTGGAGTAAGTGTGTCACTGTGGGTGTTGACTATCAGACCCACTTCCTTGGTTTCTGGAAGTTGAGTCTTCACTATCAGCCTTCAGATGAAAATATAGAACTCTCAGTTCCTCCTGTGCCATGCCTGCCTAAATGCTGCCATGTTTCTGACTTAGTGATACTAGACTGAACCTCTGAATCCGTAAGCCAGCCCCAATTAAATTTTGTCCTTATATGACTCACCTTGGTCATGGTGTGTGTGCACAGTAGTAACACCCTAAGACAGGGCCATACCTAGCCATAGCACAAGGTAAAATATATTTAGTCCTACTTCAAGAGTCCCATAGTCTATAACAGTCTCACCAATGTTAAAATTTCAAAGTTCAAAGTCTCTTCTGAGATTCACTCAATATCTTAACTGTAATCCCCTAAGAAACTAAAATCAAAAGGCAGATCAGATACCTCTAACATCATGCAGGATATATATTACCATTCCAAAAAATCATGGTAAAGAAATACTGGACCAAAGCAAGACAAAAAACAGTCTGGGCAAATTCCAAACTCTACAACAACAACATGTCTGAAGTTAAGACTTTCTTCAGAGCTCCAAATCCTTTCTGCTTTATTAACTACAGCATAATTCTTTCTCTTTTGCTGATTCTGAAAGAATAAAGATTTTAAGCTGTCCCCCACTAACCCTGCTGTGAGGAAAAGTGCACCTCACAGCAAAGAATAACATAACATGTTTTGGAGATGTAGTCTGGCTATAGCCACCACAAACCATCTGGCCTCGATAAGGCCTGACTCAACAGTCCTGAAAAAAACAAGAACTAGGGTCAGCTTGTCCCAAAAACAAGGTGGCCTAGAGTTGAACTGAGCCCAAGTTAGATCATATATGCCAATGTAAACCAACCAATAAAATTGCTTTGTGTGACTGTTGCCAACTACGTATGTAATTTTCCCTATAAATACCTTCCCCTAATTGGGCTTGGGGTCGACTCCTCTGTCTCCTGGGTGATATATGTGTAGTCCCCAGAGCTCTGGTCCTCAAATACACCTCTTGTTTATTACATTAAGACCGGTTTCTTGTGAGTTCATGGGGGTTGCGTCATCTCGAGATTTCAGTGGGGGTCTTCCCCACCCCAGTGGTCTTTCAATTCCACTCCAAGTTAGCAGATCCCTGGGCAGGTATCCCATGACTCTGGCATCTCTAACATCTGGGATATCCAAGGCAACTTCAACTTCACAGCTACTTCCATGAGTTCTAGGTTCCTCCTAAGGGCTTGGGTCACTTCTCCAGCTCTTCTGTAGCATTCTAGGCTCTGTTTGACTCCATTACACTGCTGCTGCTGTTCTTGGTGATCATCCCATGGTACTGGCATCTCAAAATCACTAGAGTCTTTCACTGTGACTATGCTTCATCAATAGCCTCTCATAGGCTCTCTTTATGATGCCTAGCCTCAACTTCTGTGCATGACTCCTTCATGCCAGAAAACCTGGGTGATTTTTAAATGTTACCAAGTCTAGCTGCAGCACAAGTAGAACCTTGGCTGTATCACAAAGTACAACTTTGGCTATCTGTGAAGACAGCTTCTTTGTGCTTTCAGAAGATACTTCCCAGATTTTACCTCAGTGATTTCTTTTTTTTTCTTTTCTTTTTTTTTTTTTTCTTCTTTTTTTCTTTCTTCTTCTTCTTCTTCTTCTTTTCTTCTTCTTCTTCTTCTTCTTCTTCTTCTTCTTCTTCTTCTTCTTCTTCTTCTTCTTCTTCTTCTTCTTCTTCTTCCTCTTCCTCCTCCTCCTCCTCCTCTTCCTCTTCCTCCTCCTCCTCTTCCTGCTCCTCCTCCTCCTTCTCCTCCTCCTCTTCTTCTTCCTCCTCCTCCTCCTCCTCTTCTTTTTTTATTTGCTGGTCTCTTCTTAATTGTTGCTTATTTCTTAGCCCAGATAACCCAAGTAGTCCCTTCTATTCTGGATTATAAACCAGAGCCACATGGCCAAAGCTGCTGAGTCCTGCTACTTGCTGGGGCTGGAACATCGCCCTTCTTGTTCTATTACATTAGCACCAGCTTTCTCTTTTCCAACTCCTTCACTGCCTAAGGCTGGCTGTCCTGAAACTTGCTCTGTAGATTGTTCTTGAATTTAGAGATCTGCATTCCTCTATCTCCTGAATGATGGGATTAAAAGCAGGAGTACCACATCTGGATTTAAACTTTTCTTCACCTTGAAATTGTTCTGTCCCAGGCTGGCCTTGAACTCAGAGATCTGTTTACCTTTGTCTTTTGGGATTAAAGGTGTGTACCACCATGCCTGGGACAAAGCTTTACAGGACCAGTATTCCTCAAGGTCTGGATCAAAATCCTGTGTTTTCCTGCCTCAAGATGTAGAACACAGTTGTGCTTCTCATTTCTGAATTTTAGCTCATTTCAGATTACAATTCCAAAATTCAATGCAACCAAGTATAATGTTCAATGTCAAAAGCATGAGCAATAAGCTTAGCAGGGTGGGATTTTGCCCTGAAGTCACCATTCTCTTAATCTGTTTATCTCCTTATACATAGGATTCAGCTCCATTTTACTTCTTGCTGCCTCTTTAGTCTTTAAACCATACATTCTCTATTTTTCCTTTCAAAGCTTGCTCCTCTTCATCAAAAGGCTCTTTATAAGAGTGAACTTTAGTAACCACACAACATAATTTATGTCAGGCTGCGTTGAAACTTACTTTGTCAAAGCAATTAATCTAAATCTCTTCACCTTGGTCTTAGGCAAATTCTTAAGATAATGCCAAAAAGCATCCATGTTCTTCATCAAAATATCGCAGAAACAGTTTCTAGGCCTCATACTACCATTCTTCTCCACTGAAACCTCTTGGTCCAGGTTTGCACAATTCAAATCATCCTCAACGCCAATGTCTTCTACATCCCTACTAGGATGGTCCATTAAACCCCACTTAAAACATTCCATGGCTTTCCAAAGCCAAACTTTCAAAACCCACCTCTCTTTAAAGAAAAACATGGTCAGGCCTATAACGGTCCCTGTTACCAATTTCTGTCTTAAGTTGAATTTCCATTTCTGTGAAGAGACACCATGAGCAAGGCAACTCTCCTAAAGGACAACATTTAATTGGGGCTAGCTTACAGGTTTAGAGTTTCAGTCCATTATCAACAAGGTAGGAAGCATAGCAACTTCCAGACGTGGACATCATGTTATGAAGGGAATTAGGAGAAGACTAGCATTCTCAGGCAGCTAGGAGGAAGCTCTCAAAGGCCAGCCCATGAGTAATATGCTTCCTCCAACAAGGCCACACCTCCTAATAGTGCCATTCCCCATGCCAAGCATTTTCAAACCACCACAACTAGGTGAAAATTTAGGGGATCATGCCTAGAGAAGATGAATTCTCCCCTTCTCTACAGTCATTGGTTTTTTATAGCTCTTACTAGTAGTGGGTCAATGTGCAATCTTGTCCATCTATACTGACATGCCAACTGGTGTTATTAAAATTCATGTGTTGTTTAGGTAACAACACTTTCCATGGGTATAGATTGTAGATTCAATGTTACATCTGGAAGACACAATTTGCAGGAGACTTCCTGTTCCTCTAATTCATGCCATCTTTCTTTCTCCTCTTCCACAGTATTCCCTGAACCTTAGGTGGAGAAGTGGTATTGCAGCTTTATCAAATAGAACCAAAAACATCATATTCATTTGTTCTCTGCATTTTGACTAGTTGTAATTTTCTGTAATGGTCTCCATCCTCTGATAATAGAAATGTCTTGAATGAATTGCATGAGCTATATTTATCTTTGGGTATAAGAATTCATATTTAGAATATAGTTAGGAATTATATTGGTTTTAAAAAGTTACAGTAGTAGATTCTCCTCCCAAGAACAATTACCTCCTCATCATATCACCTGTATACTGCTGTTTCTCGCTCAGAGTTCCTTCCAAATACCCCATTGTTTTTCTATTTTACTTTCCTTACCTAGAAAATAGATAGAAAATATAAAGAGAACACAAATAAAATCTAATGACTTCAATAAACACACACCTCTCAGTAATAACTATAATTAATCATGGCCTCAAATCTCCATTCAAAAGACAGAGTAGCTGAGTGGTGTAATAAGCATAATCATCTTTCTGTAGTCTACAGAAACTCCAATTTAAAGATAGATACCAACTTAAAGGGGAAAGAATAAAAAATAAACAATTGAAATAGAAATAAAGCAAATGTGGCTATTCTTGTATCTGATGAACTAGACTTCAAAATAAAACTATTCAGAAAATATAACAACAGGGACTTCATTCTAATTTAGGGAACCATCAATTAAGAAGACATAACAATCTTAAAAAGTATGCATCACATTCTGGGGCACCCCATTTCATAAAAGGAATATGACTGTAATTAAAATCACAAATTAATACCAATCCTATAATAGAAGGTAATTTTAGCGCCCCATTTTGGTCATGATACTGAAAGGTAGTCTGCAAGCTACCAGAGGAGAAAGGTAACCACCAACGCAGCTACTAAGCCTGCAATTTATAGTAATGACCTGTCTACATAGTAAGCTGGAACAATAAAGGCACATAGATTGTGAGAGTAACCAAGTACTATTGAATTGAATTTAAGTCCCATGCCAGGAAGTAAACCTATGTCTGACACCGCTTGAGTGACTTGAGACTAGATAGGGAAAATCAGACATGATATACTTCTGCTAATGGAACACAATAATTAAATTACCCTAAATGACATCCTACTAAACCCATAAATCAGTGTCTTGCTCAGCCATGATCAGAGGCAATTCCTCATGTAGCAGAAGGAAACTAACAGGGAGATTGTTCAGCGAGTAAAATACTTTGAAACACTAAATGTACTGTCTCCCTCAAACCCTTCCCCTCAGGATTCAGGAAGCTCTGCTGAAGAGGAAGCAGAGAGACTATCAGAGCCAAAGGGGATGCATGACACCAAAGAAACAGTGTATTCTAGGCACAACAAAACTGACATACATATGAACTTATAGAGACTATAGAGCATGCACAGGTCCTATACAAGTTCAATCTAGATATGGTCCTAGTACTGAGAGGGACAAGTTGGAAAGATCTCCCCTACTTAACCAAGAAGTTATATCTAACTTACAAGCACTTGCAAAGGAAAAGTTGGTTGTTAACCTAATGGAGTCTCACTGGGTATATAAATCATACTTAAGAGTAGGCCTCATGATTGAGTAGATGGTTGACACAAAAGGAACTCAATGGTGGTTTTGTAGGGTTGTTTGTTTGTTTGTCTGTTTTTGTCTCATATTGCTTTGTTTGGGAATTTCTTATGCTACCAGTCTTTTGCTTGTAGATTATAGCCTCCAATATAATGTATTTATGGTGGTAGTCGTGGTGTGTCTGTCTGTCTGTAGCTGTATTTCTTATGCTCTTTCACTTTCTTTTTAAATTCTGGTTGGCTTATTTTTATTCATTTTTCTTTATTTTCTAAAGAGGGAGAAAAAAATAAATCATAGGGTTGAATAAGAATGGAGTGGAGAGGAATTGATAGGAGATGGGGGAGGTAAAAATATCATCAGGATATATCATATGAATTTTCAATTAAAGTAAAAAGAATTCAGAAATGTAACACTACTGATAAATTTAAAAAATCAGAAAACACAAATAAATGGCTTAATGATACAACTCAAAAGTTTTGAAAAGCAAGAAGAAACCAAATCTAAATCCAGTAGATAGTATGAAATGATAATAATGAGAAGATACATTAGGGAATTAAAACAAAAAATACTACAAAGATAAATTAATGTAAGAGCTTGTTCTGTGAGAAATAAAATCAACAAACCATTGTCTTAATTAACCAAAAAAAGAAAGAAAAAGCTATATATATGTATGCATGTATATATTTATATGTATATATGAATATATATTATACATACATATTATATATATATATGTATATTCACTGAAGTATTTCCAAAACTCTTCTTACTGCCACAAACATCTGTGGATTATATATGCAACTTTTCTTTTGTGTACAGGAAACAGTGTGTTATATTCATCTACTTTCTTCCATGACAATCATGCCTTAGTTTCTTATTCTTTTCAGAATAACCCATCTGTGAGTCTCTGTGTTAATCACATATACTACAAAATGAAGCATCTCTGATGAGAGATGTATTAATCTACGTATATTACAGTAAGTCATTAGAAGTTAGTTTAATACTGTGTCCATTTAACAGAATAATTGTAGTAAGTGCTCTCATAGGCCAAATGATTTGCAAAGCCACGTTCTTACCCCTTGGTAAGTAAGAGAGTATCTTAGATCAAATCAGAAAATAGTTGGTTATTACCAGAACCTCTATACCACTATCATACCTACCATGTAAGGCCAATCACTGTAGTTTATAAGAGTCACAGCTGAGTAATATTGATGACTACTTTTTCTAAATTTTTTATTATATATTTCTTTACTTAAAATTCAAAGATTATTCCCCTTCCCAGTTTCCTGTCCATAAGCCCCATTCCTTCCCCGCCCCATCCCTCATATGGGTATTCCCCCTACACATCACCCTTATTGCCCTCCCCCATATTCCCCTGTACCAGAGGTCCAATCTTGGCAAAACCAAGGGCTTTCCCTTCCACTGTTGCTATTCTCTGATACATATGCAGTTGGAGCCCTGGGTCAGTCCATGTATAGTCTTTCGGTAGTGGTTTAATCCCTGGAAGCTTTGGTTGGTTTGCATTGTTGTTTTTACAGGATTGCAAGCTTCTTCAACTCTTTCAATACTTCCACTAATTAATAGTGGGTCCTATTCTCAGTTCGGTAGTTTGCTGCTAGCATTGACCTCTATATTGCACATGCTCTGGATGTGTCCCTCAGCAGAGATCTATATCCTGTCCCTTTCTGCATGCATTTTTTAGCATCATCAATCTTATCTAGTTTTTGGTCACTGTATATATGTGGACCACATATGTGTCAGGCTCTGAATGGCCATTTCTTGAGTCACTGCTCTAAACTTTGCTTCCATATCCCCTCCTATGAATATTTCCCCCTTTTAAGAAGGAGTGGGAGTATCTGCATTTTGGTCATGCTTCTTCTTGAGCTTCCTGTGGTTTGTGGATTGCATCTTGGGTAATTTGAGCTTTTTGGCTACTATCCACTTATCAATGAGTGCATACCAAGTGTGTTTTTCTGTGATTAAGAACTAGAATGATATTTTCTAATTCATTCCATTTGTCTATGAATTTCATGAAGTCATTGTTTTTCATAGCTGAGTAGTACTCCATTGTGGACATGTACCACATTTTTTTAATCCATTCCTCTGTTGAAGGGCATCTGGGTTCTTTTCAGCTTCTGGCTATTATAAATAAGGCTGCTATGAACATAGTGGAGCATGTGTCTTTGTTGTATGTTGTAGCATCTTTTGTGTATATGGCCAAGAGAGGTATAGCTGGGTCCTCAGGTAGTTCAATGTACAATTTTCTGAGGAACCTCCAGACTGATTTCCATAGGGGTTGTACTAGTTTGCAATACCAACAACAATGGAGGAGTGTTCTTCTTTCTCCACATCCTCACCAACATCTGCTGTCACCTGAGTTTTTGATCTTAGCCATTCTGATTGGTGTGAGGTGGAATCTCGGGGTTTTTTTTGATTTGCATTTCACTGATGACGAAGAATGTTGTACATTTCTTTAGGTGCTTTTTGGCCATTCGATAATCCTCAGCTGCGAATGTTTTGTTTAGCTCTGTACCCCATTTTTTAATAGGGTGATTTGGCTCTCTGGAGTCTAGCTTTGTGAGTTCTTTGTATTATGTATGTATATATTTATATGTATATATAATATACATATACATATCAGTATATGTATATATAATATATGTATATTACATTATAAGAAAGTTTTAACAATAGTAGGTCCTATTTCTTTAAAAAATAACTGGTAATAAAAAAAGGACAAAAATTTCTGAGGATTTAAACTGAAGGCCTTTTAACTGTAACACCTTTATTTTAGAATTTTTAGAATAAAGTCTAACATGTAACTTATGATTTTCTTCATATTCCTCCACACTCCAAACAATCTTTAATTAAGCTCAGAATCTAGCTTAGTGGAATAATGTTAAATGTGCCATAAAAAATAGGCTAAGAAGCTGTCTACCTTTTTCCTTTCCAACATTTCTCATCTGAATGGCATGCTGTGAACACACACTTAAACTGATTGGTATTAATGCATGCACACAAATTCCAAAATGTCAGCAAGATTCATTTGCTTTAAAGTTATATTAATTCTGATGATTACAGTGAGTTGGGTAAATAAATCTTAGTGATATACAAAAAAATAAATATTTTAGTTCCTATTAGAGACAAGCCTAGAATTTTTCTTCTGCACTGTCTCATGTTCACTAATTACACACCAATTTTAGAAAACCTACTGTTGCAGGCCCTAAACTAACATAACTCTAATAAATGAAACAACCAAGGCTATTTCCATATATCGGCTTATTCTCTTAGAGAAATAAAAAATAAGGATACAAATAAGAACACTGAACTTACTAATGAGAGGGGTGAAAGAAAGGAAGGAAGAGGAAGGAAGGAAGGAAGGAAGGAAGGAAGGAAAAAGAAAGAAAGAAAGAAAGAAAGAAAGAAAGAAAGAAAGAAAGAAAGAAAGAAAGAAAGAAAGAAGTCGTACAGGAAAAAAAAAGGTGGTTTAGAAACAATGGGCAGATAGACACCTTAGCTAAGATGGTAAGAGACTTTCCTCTGAGGAAGTCTCATTTTCAGTGATACTGGAAGTTTAAAAAGAAGGTAGTATTACAAAGACCCCCCCAAAACAAGTTTTCCTGTCAGAGAAAACAGCAAAGACAGAAAGAATGTGGTAGAAAGAACTAGAGGCATTCACATAACATTGACATAGTCAGATTGACTAAAACAGGGTGAATCAGGTAGTAAGAGGCAGTAGATCAGCTCACATAGCTCAGCAGGAACCTGGTAACAGGGCTCTGTGGCCTCCAGCAGGGGTTGAATGTGAGCCTTTGAATCACATGAAAGATTTATGCATCTTTGGAAAATGTATAATGTAACAAGGAGACTGACATTAAATTAACTCTTCCCTCTTTTCAACCTCACATAACTGAAAAGTAAGTACATTTAGAGCAAAGTTTGAAAATTCAGAATAAAGCTTTATTTCATATATATTCTACATTATCACAATGAAGATACTTAATATTCTACTCTCAGTTTTCTAATCTATAGGCTGGAAATATCCATCATAGTCCTTCAATCAGATCAAAATTAGTTGGGAGATTTGAAATGATCGATATAGTGGGTTGTTGGAAGGTAAAGTCCCATTTTTCTTTCATCCTTCCTATGAATAACTAACATAGATGCAGAAATGATTAAACATTGATGCCTATTATAATTACTGTTAGTGAAGGACTGTGGGTGAAACATTTTTTATAGTTTGGATTACTCCAAAGCAAACATTGAAACAAAACTGTATGAAGTATTTTATTTGGAGAACATCCCAGGAAGCTAAACAAAGAAAAACAAGTAAATAAAACTTGACTACTCATGGTGCCAATACAGATGAGTAGGAGTTCTGTCACATTGTGAACTTCTATGAAGATACTGTTATTGTCCCACCCAGAGATGGCAAGAATACGGCATGTAGCCATGAATTTTTCAGTTCCAAAGTCGAACTGGCCTGTACATAGTGACCTACCCTTGTGTTAGACTGAGAAGTTCCTCAGCACTAGAAAAAAACCTAAATAAAGAGTCATAGGTTCTTACAGCTTAAATTCACAAGGTAGGAAGTTCAAGGAATGACAGATGCCTGGGTCTGTCACTCATCACAACTTTAATCCTTTTCAATATGTTGTAAAGGCCTTTGGGTTTGAAAAGCCCTCTCATAGATTCAGCTGCAAGATGGCTTTATGTAAACCATGACACCCTTTAAAATACTATAAGTGATGATGCCTTCTGGACATGTTACTAGGAACTCTAAAAAATCCTACCCGAAGAGTAGAGACCACACAGAATTGTAAGTCACACGTACAAGTCAACTCACTCTTCAGATTTTCTCTTGGGTCAAGTTTGTGGCTTTTGATACATGGCATGTCAAAATATCTGTAAGAATTTAAATCCCTAGTAAAATTGCCCTTCAACAACCTTCCTTCATGCTTATGAAAAAGAGTAAATCAATGTGCTTTGAGAATAGGCAGGTTTACCTAAGTTTGGCCAGGGTGGAACTTTGTTATATTTATTGAGAATACTTATCATGTTTCAAGGAGAAGAATGGCATACATAATACCATGTAGGTAAGACATGAGACCTTAGCACCAATAAGAGCTATAAATTATCCCACATTATAATACAAGTTGTTAGAAATCACGTAGTCCTCTAAGAAGCTCTCAGAGATTCAGCACCAGCAAAACATGACATGCATACCCTTTAAAATACCTCTCTCTTCTCTCTCTCTCTCTCTCCTCTCTCTCTCTCTCTCTCTCTCTCTCTCTTATATATATATATATATATATATATATATATATATATATATATATATATATATACACATATATATAGAATGTGTGTGATGGCTCTGAAATGGTTTTTTATGCCCCCCAAGTAAACGTCTTACATGAGATCCTTTGAGTAGTGTGATCTTTGTGGCATTCTTTGGTCCCTGGCCTCAACTGATCAACCAAGATACTCTGCTGAAAAATCCTAACAATGGTGTTCTGTTCAGGGAATTTTCCCCTGTGCCAATGTGTTCAAGGGTATTTCTACTTTCTTTTCTATTAGGATTAGTGTATATGATTTTATGTTGAGGTCCTTAAACCATTTGGCCTTGAGCCAAATATGGGTCTATTTACATTCTTCTACATGCAGACTGCCAGTTAGATTAGCACCCTTTGTTGAAGATGCTTTCTTTTTTCCATTGAATGAGTTTGGCTTATTTGTCAAAAATCAAGTGTACTTAGGTGTGTGGGTTTATTGCTGGGTCTTTGACTGTTCCATTAATCATCCTGCCTTTCTCTGTGCCAGTAACATGCAGTTTTTATCACTATTGCTCTGTAGTATATTTTGAGGTTTGGGATTTTGATTTCTCCTGATGTTGTTTTATTATTCAGTATTGTTTTGGCTATCCTGGTTTTTTGGTTTTTCCATGTAAATTTGACAGTTGCTTTTTCTTGGTTTATAAAAAACTGTGTTGGAATTTTGATGGGGATTGTGTTGAATCTCTTCATCTCTTTTTTATCTATTTAGTGGAGATTATGATTAAATGTTGTTGTGAAGTTTATATGCTGAAACAGATAAAGAACTTATCAGTATGCTTGATTTATAATAAATATTTAATAAATCACTATGATATAATAGTAATTTATTAAATATCAAAGATACTAAGCATGTTCCTTATAGACTATGTTATTTCAAATGTAGTAGAGTTCCATTAGATGACACTTGTGTTAGTGTTTTGTGCCGAATATGTTGGTAGATCAGTGGGGGCTAAGAACTGCTACAAACATCACAATTAAATGCTTACATTTATCTGGCTTCACAAATTCCTCAAAGTAAAGTCAAAGTTATAAGCTGGCCTGAGTAATTTTACAGAGAGATCCTGCTGAAAACCTGAAAATAATTACAGAATTACATGTTGTAAAGCTGATGAAACATTTCTAAGCCCTGACCGATTTATAGATTCTAAGTAGAGCCTTGAATGACAAGAACCACAAGTTTTTCTTTCTGTTATTATAATCTTTCACTGCTACATTTAAAATGAAAATTTGTATAATTATATTAAAATAGGATATTATGTAGGCAAAGCTGATGTAAAACTTGGAATATAATCAAAAATAACCTTGGTTTTTTTGATGGTGGCATTTTTACTAATTGATTTTTCAATGCATTGTAGAACTCTATTATGTATTTTGATCATATTTATCCCATTACCTCTTTTTGCCCTTTCCTGCCTCAAAACACATTCCATTTTAATGTGTTTTTTTTATTCTTGAGATTATAATATAATTACATAATTTCTTCTTTCTATGACTTCCTTCCTAATACTCCAATGCACGCCTCTTCTCTCTCTTTCAAAGTCATGGCCTCATTTTTATTAATTATTATATGCTTATACATATACATACACACATATACAACATACACATAGATAGATAGATAGATAGATAGATAGATAGATAGATAGATAGATAGATAGACAGACAGATAGAGATATTGTCTTAATTAGGGTTTTACTGCTATGAAAAGACACCATGACTGAGGCAACTCTTATAAAGACAACATTTAATTGGGGTTGGCTTACAGGTTCAGTTCATTATCATCAAGGTGGGAGCATGGCAGTGTCCAGGCAGGCATGGTGCAGGAGAAGCTAAGAGTTCTATATTTTCAACTGAAGGCTGCTAGGAGAAAATTGACTTCTAGGCAGCTAGAACAAGGTTATTAAAGTCCACACCCACAGTGACACACCTATTCCAACAAGGCCACTCCTCCTAATAGTACCACTCCCTGGGCCAAACATATTCAAACCAAAACAGATATAAATATAGGAATAGACATAGACAAAGATACAGCTACAAATATATGGAAAGCTCTCCCATGCTCATGGATATATAGGGATAACAGTGAAAATGACCATCTTACCAAAAGCAATCTTCTGATATCTTCTTCAATTTCTTTTTTAAGGGGCTTAAGTTCTTGCCATAAAGGTCTTTCACTTGCCTGGCTAAAGTTATGCCAAGATACTTTGTATCATTCATGGATATTGTAAAAGGTGTTGTTTTCCTGATGACTAAGGATGTCAAACATGTCCTTAAGTGTTTCTCAGCCACTAGAGATGGTGAGAATTCTCTCTTCAGCTCTGTATCCATTTTTTAATTGGGTTATTTGGTTTGTTATTGTCTAACTTCTTTTTTTTATCTTTATTAACTTGAGTATTTCTTATTTACATTTTGATTGTTATTCCCCTTCCCGGTTTCTGAGCCAACATCCCCCTAACTCCTACCCTTCCCCTTCTATATGGGCTTCCCCTCCCCATCCTCCCCCCATTACCACCCTCCCCGCAACAATCACGTTTACTGGGGTTTCAGTCTTGGCAAGTTGGTTTAACTTATTGAGTTCATTGTATATATTGGATATTAGCCTTTGATTGTGTGTAAGATTGGTGAAGATCTTTTCCTAGTCTGTAAACTGCCGTTTTGTCCTATTGACAGCATCCTTTATCTTACAAAATCTTTTCAGTTTCATGAGGTCCCATTTATAATTAGTGGCAGAGCTATGAGTATTCTTTTCAGGATACTTCTGTACCAAGATGTTCAAAGCTACTCCCCAGTTTCTCTTCTATTAGATTTAATGTATTCAGTTTTAGTAGGAGGCCTATGATCCACTTGGACTTAAGTTTTGTGCAGAGAGATAAATATAGATCTATATGCATTCTACATGCAGATATTCAGTTGGAAAAGCACCATTTGTCGGATATACATTTTGCCCCACTGAATGCTTTTGACTTCTTTATAAAAGTTCGAGTGTACATAGGTATGTAGGTTTATTTCTGGGTATGGTCTTCTCTTCTCTTCTCTTCTCTTCTCTTCTCTTCTCTTCTCTTCTCTTCTCTTCTCTCCTCTTCTATTATACTCTACTCTACTCTACTCTACTCTACTCTACTCTACTCTACTCTACTCTGTTCATCAACCTATCTGGGTTTTATGCCAATATCATGCAGCTTTTACTATTGCTCTGTAGTATAACTTGAAATCAGGGGTGGTGATACCTCCAGAAGTTCTCTTATTGTAGGGTCATTTTACCTATCCTGTGTTTTTTGTTTTTGCATATGAAGCTGAAAATTGGTCTTTTAAGGCCTGTAAAGAATTGTATTGGAATTTTGATAGGAAGTGCATTGAACTTGTTTTGCTTTTGGTAAGATGGCAATTTTTATTATGTTAATCATACATATCAGTGAGCATGGGAGATTATTCTATCTTTGGATGTCCTGCTCAATTTCTTTCTTCAGAGATTTAAAGATTTTGTTGTACAGGTCTTTCACTTGCTTGGTTAGTGGTATATTAACCAAGACACGTCATTATTTTATGGCTGTTGTGAAAAGTTTTGTTTCTTTAATTTCTTCCTCAGCCCATGTATACGTTGTAAAATGGACGGCTACTGATTTGCTTGAGTTAATTTTGTATCCAGCCACTTTGCTGAGAGTAAAGACCTGATACAGAAAATTCTAAAAGAATCTAAATTCTAAAAGACTTCTAAAATTCTAAAGAAAAACTATTGTTTTCTGCTAGTTCATCTCATGCAGACCAAAAGCCCATTCTTTTTTACATATCAATTTAGTTATTGATTCCAGGTTCCCTTTTCATTTTCCTATAAATCAGCATCCCATAATCCCAGATCCTTACTTCTTAGGAGACAGGTTTTTTGTTTTTTTTGTTTGTTTGTTTGTTTTGTTTTCTTTTTTTAACATTGCAGAAGAATTCAGAGATCTTCCGCCTTGTAAATTTAGCTAGGTGGAACCTTGGACTTAGATTACCATCCAACCACACCTGAAACTAAATTTGCTCTGTCCCAAGCTGACCTTGAACTCAGGAAGCTGCCTACTTTTGAATCCACCTGTCTTTGTACCTTTCTGACATGCTGGCTCATAGTGTACCTTCCTCTGTTCCTTAGATCTGTGAAACTTCTTGTACAATACATGTTGCATCCTTATATTTATGCAGAGTTGAGAAATTATATATTTTCAAACTCATGTTTTTAGAGTTCTTTTCCAATGCCTGGAGGTCTGTCCTGAATGTCTCAGGGTTTACCATTTTGCTGAGCTATCAGTCACACCTTTATCTCCCAGATTCATGCTATCTCTGATTATCATAGAATCACTAATTTTAACAGGGAGGATATTCCTTCGAGGAATGTGAAAATATAAACATTATACAAATAAGCCTAGTGCTCACAGCAGCCATTGACAGTCATGGAGGCCTATGCCTGCTGGCCGTATCCCAGGGACAAGAACCATATCATTCTGTCCCCACCAAGGCCATGCTGGATTTGGCAGTTGCTTTAGGTATGCAAGATTATTTGGCCAGGAGTTTCTGTTTTTTTTTTATCTGTTGATCAAGCTGGGTGTAATTCTGATGAGTCTGCCTTTCTATCTCACTTGGCCTTTTTCTCTTGCAGTTTTAATATTCCTTCTTTGTTCTGTATATTTAGTGTTGTGATTATTATGTGGTAGGAAGATTTCATTTTCTCATCCAATCTATTTGGTGTTCTGTAAGTTTTTCTTGTGTGTTTATTGATATCTCTTTCCTTAGGTTAGGGAAGTTTTCTTCTGTGATTTTTAAAAGTAGTTTCTGGCCATTGAAACTGAGATTCTTCTCCTTCTGCTATTCCTATGGTTCTTACATTTGGTCTTTTCATTATGTCCCAGATTTTTTTGGATGTGTTGTTTCATAAACATTTTTTATTTGGCCATTTCATGCTAAAAATACATTCTTTGACCAATGTATCAATGTCTTCAATTACACCTCCAATGCCTGAAAATCTCTTCTATTCTATTGCAATGCTTGTGTTTGTAGTTCCTGTTCTCTTGCCTAGGTTTTCCTTATCAGGATTCCCGCAGGTTGTGGGGTTTTTTGTTTGTTTGTTTGTTTGCTTTTAATTGCTTCTATTGCCATTTTCAAGTCTTGAATAGTTTTATTCCTTCCCTTCACCTGTTTGTATTTTTCAGTATTTCTTTAAGCAATTTATTTACTTATGTTTTAAAGGCCTCTATCATTTTTAGAAGATTGGATTGAAGATCATGCTCTTGTGCTTCAGCTGTGATAGGAAAACACAGGCTTCCTGTGTTAGGATAGCTGGGCTTTGGCAGTGTCATATTGGTCTGGCTCTTGCTGGTTATCATCTTTTAATAGCCTGTAGCTGTCTGCTTGTCCCTTGTGTAGGCTTGATGTTCCTGATGCAGACAGAACTCCTCACAGGAGGGAGGGAAAGCCTTGGTCCTGACAATGGATTTGAGGAAACAGCAAGCTTCCCATCTATGCTGGCTGTGCCCCAGGTGAAAGCAGATACTCCTGGAGTCCAGCAGGCCTCCTCAGGAAAGGAGGTAGAGTCATGGGTCTGACGATGGAGCTCAAATGAGAGAGCCCAGCTCATCTCTGCTGACTGAGCCCCATGTGAACTGGACAGGCAGGGTAGTAGTGGGAATGGGTCTAACCTAGATGTTCCTAAGCTGCAACAGGACTGCTGAGGAAGGAAGGTGATGAAGTTCAGAGGACAGTGTGTAGTAAACCTCTGCTGGCTGTGCCCAAGATGAACTCAGAAGGCAGTGAATATCTTGAGCAGGTCTTAGGTACTATGAAAGAGTCATGTCACTACTGTATACTTAGGGCAATAATTGGTAGTGGTTCAAAGGCTTCATGGCTAGGGAAGACTCCTGGTTGCTTCCTTTCCTCTGAAATTTGAACAGAACTTTCTGTTACTGTGAATGCCAATCCTAACTGAAAAGGCATTCAGGTTACTTCCATTTCAGGGACATGTGGGCATAGTTCCTCTAGTCATAGGTATGGCATCATTGTGTAAAATCCAGGGGCAATATCAATAGTCTGTATGTGTTTTGGATGATCATGACCAGCAAGTCAAAAGAGTATTTCTTATGCCTGGTGTTAGGGTTTTTGTTAGATGGTCTTTGGATCTTAGAAGGAGCAGTGTCAGTACAGATGAAAAACTTGCATTTAAACAATATATAAGTATGTATACAGACTGACATATGTTATAGGTTTTTTATTAAACTAATTTTTTTCAGACGTCTTTACTGTCATTTTACATTCCTCCCTCTTTTTGTACTCATCTTCTCCCTCTCAAATTTTCTCACCTCTCCTTTATACCAATTAGTCGGGTCTAATCAGATCACTTAAATATTACTGCTTGTCTCTTCATTGTTCCCCAATTTACCTCAGGATTTTAAAAACACCTGATCATGACATAAGGCAGTTAAACTATCAAAGGTTTTGTTATATTCTCAGTCCTTTGTAAGCTATAGCATTGAATTTTATCCCCACATTTCCTAAGTCCTATATGAAAAACTTCAGGCTACATCTTCCATAAAGAACCTTTAAAACTTTAAAATTGTAGGTAAGTTCAGTGTCCAAAGAAGCATGTCTTTGAAATTGAATTGCAAAGGGTATTTAACAAGGTGTTGGTCTTGACTAGAAGGGAGGATTTAATTTGGTTTAGTTCCTTTGGCATTTGCAGGTGAAAACCACCACAAATTAATTAGCATGTCTTCATTTGCTTGAGGATGATTAATAATACTCAAGCAAAACAGGTTTTACATAATTCATCAGTCTGACATAGCCTAGTACTTCTGGAGTTCTTAGAACTTCCAAATTGAACTGCTTTGTGACACTTTAAAACTAGATGTGAATGGTGCTATTCTTGTAAAACTTGTTATATTGTTCTTAGGTGAGAGAAGGAAATCTAAGCACAGGCTGCAAAGCTACATGCTTTCAGACTCAGATTCAAAAGCTCTAAACAAACTCTACATGGAATGCCTTTAACTTCCTTTCCAATACTCCTCCATTGACTTCACTAAAAAGTTTGTACATTTGTTTTGAGCAGGCACAAGCATAAGCCACTCTTTTTCTTCATCTAACCACTAGTTTGTATGGCCCCGAAAAAGCAGGTCTGACCCTTTAGATACAATCAGAATTTATTTGATGCATTTTTTTTACTATATTTTCAATTTTTCCATGTAGCGCTGTCTCCATCATAGAGGGCTTGCTTGATACACATGAAGCCCTAGACTCAATTCCCTAAATCATTAGCCACTTCCCCCAAAAGAAAAGGGACTTTTCTCAAACACTCCACTCATGATGATCTATTCATGAACTACAATGTACATGAATAAATTGAAAAAAAAGATACTTTGGTACCATGGCTCATTATCCAAAACACACACATACACACACACACACACACACACACACACACACACACACACAGAGGATCTCATTTTATTTATCACTGAAAACTAAAATTTTCAAATTACATGTCTCTAGACAATAAATTGCATACCTCCTAGTTCCAAATTTTATCATATCAGATTGAACAGCAGTAAGACTTGTTGGCATAGATTAAAGCACATTCCTAGCTATTATCAGATCAATTCCAGTCAAGGAGTAGGATTACTGTAAACATGAGGCCCATCCCAAGGGGAAAAAAGAGATGACATGAAATTTTCTTTTTCTGGGTCTCAAAAAACAAAATAAGCAAGTAAGCAAACAAGAAAGGAAAAGAGAGAGAGAGAGAGAGAGAGAGAGAGAGAGAGAGAGGGAAAGGGAGGGAGGAACAGAAAAACAGAAAGAAAAGAAAGAAAGAAAGAAAGAAAGAAAGAAAGAAAGAAAGGAAGGAAGGAAGGAAGGAAGGAAGGAAGGAAGTAAACACAAATCCTACACACAAAGCCTGTAGGGAAGAGAGCAAACCACCCAGGAGTGCAGACATTCCGAGTTCACAGGACAGATTGCCACCTCTGCACACCTTGGCCCACATCCTTGGTCCAAGGGGAAACTGCACAGTGCCTCTGGACAGAGGGATATAGGAACAAACAACCACTGGTACCCGAGATTCTGGTCTGCACCCAGGACTGAACTGATCTGGCCAAACATCTCCCTGTAAAAGGAAAAAGTTTAAGATTGCCCCCTAGATAAAACTTGAAGCCAAAAGAAAGAAAAACAGTCAGGCCCTGGAACTGCCTGTTCCAGAAACTAGCTGATCACAGAAAGAGTAATTGCACCAGCTGGTTCAGCCACTTTGTTCCAGGAACTAGCTAACCGTAACAGTAGCTGACCGTAAGAGCAGCTGACCATAATAGCAGGAACTGGTTAACTATAAAGTTAGATTAAAATCTTAAAGAACAATCATGTGATTCGGTATGGTTTTTCCTTTAAATAGTCCTTCTCCAACCACTCGAGGTCGAACTCCTCTATCCCTGCATGGGATAAAAGTCTTGACCCCAGTGCACTGGTTTCTGTCATCCCTATCAATAAACCTCTTGCTGATTACATCAACATCGGTCTCTCATGAGTTCTTGGGGGGTCGTGTCATCCCGAGACTTTAAGGAGGGTCTCCCCACTTCAGGGGTCTTTCACCTGCACCCAAATCACATGGAGGAGAGAGCTGGAACCTCAGAACTTTGGATATTCCTGAGAAGTCCGAGGAGAATACCCTCTGCCCACAGTCTAGACCCAAGAGGGAATTGCATGGTGCCAACTATGCCCAAGGGGTGAAAAGACCTCCACGAGAAATCAGGAGCAGGATCTTTTGATACCTGCCCATGCCTAGAACTGGAATACAGTCTCCAGGAGTGCTGCCACAGCTGAGGGCAAAACACCTGTTCCCGGGAAAGAGTGAAAGAAAACAGGAAAACAGCTCTATAGTAGTGCTGACATAGAAGCCTACAGCAGGGCCAAGTCACTCCCAAAAAAAGCAAGACAAGCAAACACCAGTGACAACCCAATGGCTAGAGGCAAGCACAGGAACCTAAACAACAGAAACTAAGACTACTTGGCATCATCAGAGCCCAGTACTCCCACCAAGAAAAATACTGGATATCAAAACACATCAGAAGAGCAAGATTTAGATTTGAAATCACATTTTTTGATAATGATGGAGGACTTCAAGAAAAAAATAGAGAACTCCTTTACAGAGATGCAGGAAAGCACAAGTAAACAAGTAGAAGCCCTTATAAGGAAACACAAAAATCACTGAAGAATTACAGGAAAACACAATCAAACAGGTAAAGGAATTGAAAGTGGAAATAGAAAGAACAAAGGGAGACCAACCCTGGATATAGAAAACTAAGGGAAACAACAAGGAGCAATAGACAAAAGCAACACCAACAGAATACAAGAGATAAAAGAATCTCAGGAGCAGAAGATACCATAGAAAACATCAACACAACTGTCAAAGATAATGTAAAACACAAAAGCTCCCAGCGCAAAACATATAGGAAGTCCAGGATACAATGAGATCAAACCTAAGGATAATAGGTATAGAAGAAAGTGAAGATTCCCAACTTAAGGGGCCAGTAAATATCTTCAACAAAATTATAGAAGAAAACTTCCTTAACCTAAAGAAAGAGATGCCCATAAACATACAAGAAGCCTACACAACTCCAAATAGATTGGACCAGAAGAGAAATTCCACCCATCACATAATAGTTAGAACATCAAATGCACAAAACAAAGAAAGAATATTAAAAGGAGTGAGGTAAAAAGGTCAAGTGACATTTAAAGGCAGACCTATAAGAATTACACCAGACTTCTCACCATAGACTATGAAAGCCAAAAGATCCTGGACAGATGTCATACAGACCCTAAGAGAAAACAAATGCCAGCCCAAATTACTGTATCCATCAAAACTTTCAATTAATATAGATGGAGAAACCAAGATATTCCATGAAACCAACAAATTTATGCAATATCCTTCTACAAATCTAGTCCTACAAAGGATAATACATGGAAAACTCCAACACAAGTAGAGAAACTACACTGTACAGAAAGCAAGAATATAATTTCCTTGCAATGAAACCAAAAAAGAGACACAAAAACGTAATTCCACTTCAAACAATGAAAATGACAGGAAGCAACAATTAGTATTCCTTAATATCTCTCAACATGAAGGGACTCAATTCTACAATAAAAAGACATAGACTAACAGACTCAATACATAAAGAGGACACAGCATTTTGCTGTATGCAGGAAACATAACCTCAGAGACAAAGACAAACACTACCTCAGAGTAAATGGCTGGAAAACAATTTTCCAAGCAAATGGCCAGAAGAAACAAGATGGAGATGCCATTCTACTATCAAATAAGATTGACTTTCAATCAATAGTCATTAAAAAGACAAGGAAGGATACTTCATATTCATCAAAGAAAAAATCCACTAAGATGAATTCTCAAACCTTAATATCTATGCTCAAAATGCAAAGGCACCTACATTCATAAAAGAAACCATTGCGACTCACATGATAATAGTAGGAGATTTCAACACCCCACTCTCATCACTGGACAGATCATGGATACAGAAATTAAACAGAGACATAGAGAAACTAACTGAAGGTATGAACCAATTGGATTTAACAGATATTTATAGGACATTCCAACCTAAAACAAAAGGATATAATTTCTTCTCAGCTCCTCATGGAACCTTCTCTAAAATTGACCATATAATTGGTGACAAACCAGACTTCAAAAGATACAGGAAGATAGAAATAAGGACACCGCCGGATCCTGAAGGAAACAGACCGGATAAACAGTTCTCTGCACCCAAATCCCGTGGGAGGGAGAGCTAAACCTTCAGAGAGGCAGACACGCCTGCGAAACCAGAAGAGACTGCTCTCTACACACATTGCTGATTCCAGAGGAAAACACCGGAGGCCATCTGGAACCCTGGTGCACGGAGGCTCCCGGAAGAGGTGGCGCAGATCTTCCGGTCGCTGCCACCAAGGAGAGCCCATGGCAGAACCCCTCATGAGCGAACTCGAGCCTCGGGGCCACAGGTAAGACTAACTTATCTGCTGCAAGTGACTTGCCTGGTGGAATCGGGACAACAGAGGCCGAATCCCTCTACGACCAGGAACGTCCTGTGTTTAGCGGAAGTGCCACACCCGCGGATCCCGCCCCGCAGCAGCTCTCTGCTCCCAGAACCCGTGGGAGAGATACCTGTTCAGGTGGGCACTCCCGAGGCTGCAGAGCAGAACATACAACCCACACTGCCCGCCCCCGCCCACATCCCTGACCCAAGAGGAAACTGTACAAGGCCTCTGGGTTCCTGTGGGGAGGGGCCCAGGAGCAGCAGGAGCCCTGCCTGAGACACCACCCTGAACCTGAAGGAAACAGACCGGATAAACAGTTCTCTGCACCCAAATCCCGTGGGAGGGAGAGCTAAACCTTCAGAGAGGCAGACACGCCTGCGAACCAGAAGAGACTGCTCTGCACACATTACTGATTCCAGAGGAAAACACCGGAGGCTATCTGGAACCCTGGTGCACGGAGGCTCCCGGAAGGGGCGCGAGATCTTCCTGGTCGCTGCCACTGGAGAGCCCGTGGGCAGAACCCTCGAGCAACTTGAGCCTCGGGGCCACAGGTAAGACCAACTTTTCTGCTGCAAGTGACCTGCCTGGTGAACTCAAGGCACAGGTCCACAGGAACAGCTGAAGACCTGTAGAAAGGAAAAACTACACGCCCGAAAGCAGAACACTCTGTCCCCATAACTGACTGAAAGAGAGGAAAACAGGCCTACAGCACTCCTGACACACAGGCCTATAGGACAGTTTAGCCACTGTCAGAAATAGCAGAACAAAGTAACACTAGAGATAATTTGATGGCGAGAGGCAAGCGCAGGGAACCCAAGCAACAGAAACCAAGACTACATGGCACCATCGAGCCCAATTCTCCCATCAAACAAACATGGAATATCCAAACACACCAGAAAAGCAAGATCTAGATTCAAAATCATATTTGATCATGATGCTGGAGAACTTCAAGAAAGACATGATGAACTCCCTTTAGAGAACAAGTAGAAGCCTACAGAGAGGAATCCAAAATGCAAGGAAAGAATTCCAGGAAAACATAAATAAACAAGTAGAAGCCCATAGAGAGGAGACAATAAAAATCCTGAAAGAATTAAAGGAAAACACAATCAAAAAGTGGAAGGAATTAAAAATGGAAATAGAAGCAATCAAGAAAGAACACATGGAAACAACCCTGGATATAGAAAACCAAAAGAAGAGACAAGGAGCTGTAGATACAAGCTTTACCAACAGAATACAAGAGATGGAGAGAGAATCTCAGGAGCAGAAGATTCCATAGAAATCATTGACTCAACTGTCAAAGATAATGTAAAGCGGAAAAAGCTACTGGTCCAAAACATACAGGAAATCCAGGACTCAATGAGAAGATCAAACCTAAGGATAATAGGTATAGAAGAGAGTGAAGACTCCCAGCTCAAAGGACCAGTACATATCTTCAACAAAATCATAGAAGAAAACTTCCCTAACCTAAAAAGAGATACCCATAGGCATACAAAAGCCTCACAGAACTCCAAATAGATTGGACCAGAAAAGAAACACCTCCCGTCACATAATAGTCAAAACACCAAACGCACAAAATAAGGAAAGAATATTAAAAGCAGTAAGGGAAAAAGGTCAAGTAACATATAAAGGCAGACCTATCAGAATCACACCAGACTTTTCGCCAGAAACTATGAAGGCCAGAAGATCCTGGACTGATGTCACACAGACCCTAAGAGAACACAAATGCCAGCCCAGGCTACTGTATCCTGCAAAACTCTCAATTAACATAGATGGAGAAACCAAGATATTCCATGACAAAACCAAATATACACAATATCTTTCTACAAATCCAGCACTACACAGGATAATAAATGGTAAAGCCCAACATAAGGAGGCAAGCTATACCCAAGAAGAGGCAAGAAACTAGTCGTTTTGGCAACAAAACAAAGAGAAGAAAAAGCACACAAACATAACACATCCAATATGAATATAACAGGAAACCAATAACCCCTATCCTTAAAAACTCCCAACATCCAAGGGCCTCACCCCCCAATAAAAAGACATAGATTAACAAACTGGATACGCAACGAGGACCCTGCATTCTGCTGCCTACAGGAAACACACCTCAGAGACAAAGACAGACACTACCTCAGAGTGAAAGGCTGGAAAACAACTTTCCAGGCAAATGGTCGGAAGAAGCAAGCTGGAGTAGCCATTCTAATATCAAATAAAGTCAATTTTCAACTAAAAGTCATCAAAAAAGATAAGGAAGGACACTTTATATTTATCAAGGAAAAATCCACCAAGATGAACTCTCAATCCTAAATATCTATGCCCCCCAAATACAAGGGCACCTACATACGTAAAAAGAAACCTTACTAAAGCTCAAAACACACATTGCACCTCACACAATAATAGTAGGAGACTTCAACACCCCATTCTCATCAATGGACAGATCATGGAAACAGAAATTAAACAGAGACGTAGACAGACTAAGAGAAGTCATGAGCCAAATGGACTTAACGGATATTTATAGAACGTTCTACCCTAATGCAAAAGGATATACCTTCTTCTCAGCTCCTCATGGTACTTTCTCCAAAATTGACCATATAATTGGTCAAAAACGGGCCTCAACAGGTACAGAAAGATAGAAATAATCCCATGCGTGCTATCGGACCACCACGGCCTAAAGCTGGTCTTCAATAACAATAAGGGAAGAATGCCCACATATACGTGGAAATTGAACAATGCTCTACTCAATGATAACCTGGTCAAGGAAGAAATAAAGAAAGAAATTAAAAACTTTTTAGAATTTAATGAAAATGAAGGTACAACATACCCAAACTTATGGGACACAATGAAAGCTGTGCTAAGAGGAAAACTCATAGCGCTGAGTGCCTGCAGAAAGAAACAGGAAAGAGCATATGTCAGCAGCTTGACAGCACACCTAAAAGCTCTAGAACAAAAAGAAGCAAATACACCCAGGAGGAGTAGAAGGCAGGAAATAATCAAACTCAGAGCTGAAATCAACCAAGTAGAAACAAAAAGGACCATAGAAAGAATCAACAGAAACAAAAGTTGGTTCTTTGAGAAAATCAACAAGATAGATAAACCCTTAGCCAGACTAACGAGAGGACACAGAGAGTGTGTCCAAATTAACAAAATCAGAAATGAAAAGGGAGACATAACTACAGATTCAGAGGAAATTCAAAATATCATCAGATCTTACTATAAAAGCCTATACTCAACAAAACTTGAAAATCTGCAGGAAATGGACAATTTCTAGACAGATACCAGGTACCGAAGTTAAATCAGGAACAGATAAACCAGTTAAACAACCCCATAACTCCTAAGGAAATAGAAGCAGTCATTAAAGGTCTCCCCAACCAAAAAGAGCCCAGGTCCAGACGGGTTTAGTGCAGAATTCTATCAGACCTTCAGAAGACCTCATACCAATATTATCCAAACTATTCCACAAAATTGAAACAGATGGAGCACTACCGAACTCCTTCTATGAAGCCACAATTACTCTTATACCTAAACCACACAAAGACCCAACAAAGAAAGAGAACTTCAGACCAATTTCCCTTATGAACATGACGCAAAAAATACTCAACAAAATTCTGGCAAACCTAAATCAAGAGCACATCAAAACAATCATCCACCATGATCAAGTAGGCTTCATCCCAGGCATGCAGGATGGTTTAATATCTGAAAAACCATCAACGTGATCCATTATATAAACAAACTGAAAGAACAAAACCACATGATCATTTCATTAGATGCTGAGAAAGCATTTGACAAAATTCAACACCCCTTCATGATAAAAGTCCTGGAAAGAATAGGAATTCAAGGCCCATACCTAAACATAGTAAAAGCCATATACAGCAAACCAGTTGCTAACATTAAACTAAATGGAGAGAAACTTGAAGCAATCCCACTAAAATCAGGGACTAGACAAGGCTGCCCACTCTCTCCCTACTTATTCAATATAGTTCTTGAAGTTCTAGCCAGAGCAATCAGACAACAAAAGGAGGTCAAGGGGATACAGATCGGAAAAGAAGAAGTCAAAATATCACTATTTGCAGATGATATGATAGTATATTTAAGTGATCCCAAAAGTTCCACCAGAGAACTACTAAAGCGATAAACAACTTCAGCAAAAAGTGGCTGGGTATAAAATTAACTCAAATAAATCAGTAGCCTTCCTCTACACAAAAAGAGAAACAAGCCGAGAAAGAAATTGAGGAAACGACACCCTTCATAATAGACCCAAATCATAAAAGTACCTCGGTGTGACTTTAACCAAGCAAGTAAAAAGATTTGTACAACAAGAACTTCAAGACTCTGAAGAAAGAAATTGAAGAAGACCCTCAGAAGATGGAAAGATCTCCCATGCTCATGGATTGGCAGGATTAATATAGTAAAAATGGCCATTCTGCCAAAAGGATCTACAGATTCAATGCAATCCCCATCAAAATACCAATCCAATTCTTCAAAGAGCGACAGAACAATTTACCAAATTCATCTGAATAACAAAAAAACCCAGGATAGCTAAAACTATGCTCAACAATAAAAGGACTTCAGGGGGAATCACTATCCCTGAACTCAAGCAGTATTACAGAGCAATAGTGATAAAAACTGCATGGTATTGGTACAGAGACAGACAGATAGACCAATGGAATAGAATTGAAGACCCAGAAATGAACCCACACACCTATGGTCACTTGATTTTTGACAAAGGAGCCAAATCCATCCAATGGAAAAAAGATAGCATTTTCAGCAAATGGTGCTGGTTCAACTGGAGGTCAACATGTAGAAGAATGCAGATCGATCCATGCTTATCACCCTGTACAAAGCTTAAGTCCAAGTGGATCAAGGACCTCCACATCAAACCAGACACACTCAAACTAATAGAAGAAAAACTAGGGAAGCATCTGGAACACATGGGCACTGGAAAAAATTTCCTGAACAAAACACCAATGGCTTATGCTCTAAGATCAAGAATCGACAAATGGGATCTCATAAAACTGCAAAGCTTCTGTAAGGCAAAGGACACTATGGTCAGGACAAAGGCGGCAACCAACAGATTGGGAAAAAGATCTTTACCAATCCTACAACAGATAGAGGCCTTATATCCAAAATATACAAAGAACTCAAAAGTTAGACCCATGAGGGGAGACAAATAACCTATTAAAAATGGGGTTCAGAGCTAAACAGAGAATTCACAGCTGAGGAATAATGGCTGAGAAACACCTAAAAAGAAATGTTCAACATCTTTAGTCATCAGGAAATGCAAATCAAAACAACCCTGAGATTTCACCTCACACCAGTGAGAATGGCTAAGATCAAAAACTCAGGTGACAGCAAATGCTGGCCGAGGATGTGGAGAAAGAGGAACACTCCTCCATTGTTGGTGGGGGTTGCAGACTGGTACAACCATTCTGGAAATCAGTCTGGAGGTTTCTCAGAAAATTGGACATTGAACTGCCTGAGGATCCAGCTATACCTCTCTTGGGCATATACCCAAAAGATGCCCCAACATATAAAAAAGACACGTGCTCCACTATGTTCATCGCAGGCCTTATTTATAATAGCCAGAAGCTGGAAGAACCCAGATGCCTTCAACAGAGGAATGGATACAGAAAATGTGGTACATCTACACAATGGAATATTACTCGGCTATCAAAAACAATGACTTTATGAAATTCGTAGGCAAATGGTTGGAACTGGAAAATATCATTCTGAGTGAGCTAACCCAATCACAGAAAGACATACATGGTATGCACTCACTGATAAGTGGCTATTAGCCCAAATGCTTGAATTACCCTAGTGGCCTAGAACAAATGAAACTCAAGACGGATGATCAAAATGTGAAGGCTTCACTCCTTCTTTAAAAGGGGAATAAGAATACCCTTGGCAGGGAAGAGAGAGGCAAAGATTAAAACAGAGACTGAAGGAACACCCATTCAGAGCCTGCCCCACATGTGGCCCATACATATACAGCCACCCAATTAGACAAGATGGATGAAGCTAAAGAAGTGCAGACCCCACAGGAGCCGGACGTAGATCGAACCTGAGAGACACAGCCAGAATACAGCAAATACAGAGGCGAATGCCAGCAGCAAACCACTGAACTGAGAACGGACCCCGTTGAAGGAATCAGAGAATGAACTGGAAGAGCTTGGTGGGGGCTTGAGACTCCATATGTACAACAATGCCAAGCAACCAGAGCTTCCAGGACTAAGCCACTACCTAAAGACTATACATGGACTGACCTGGACTCTGACCTCATAGGTAGCAATGAATATCCTAGTAAGAGCACCAGTGGAAGGGAAGCCCTGGGTCCTGCTAAGACTGACCCCCCAGTGAACTAGACTGTTGGGGAGGGCGGCAATGGGGGAGGGGGGGAGGAAACACCCATAAGGAAGGGGGGAAGGGATGTTTGCCAAATACATAGAAATACTCAAGTTAATAAAAAAAATACAAAAAAAATAAAATAAAATCATTCTGATTAACTGAACCAAAAAAAAAAAAAAAAAAAAAAAAAAAGATAGAAATAATACCATGCATCCTATGATCACCACGCACAAAGACTGGTCTTCAATAACAACAATAATGACAGAAAGCCCACATACACATGGAAGTTGAACAATGCTCAATGCTCGACTCAATGAAAATTTGGTCAAGGAAGAAATAAAGGAAGAAATTAAAGACTTCTTAGAATTTAATGAAAATGGAGATACAACATTCCCAAATTTATGGGACACAAAGAAAGCAGTACTAAGAGGAAAACTCATAGCTCTGAATGAATGGCTGCAAAAAGTAACAGGAGAGAGCATATGTCAGCAGCTTGGCAGCACACCTTAAAACTCTAGAACAAAAAGAAATAAATAAACACGAGAGGAGGAGAAGGCAGGAAATAATCAAACTCAGAGCTGAAATCAACCAAGGAGAAATGAAAAGAACTATACAAAGAATCAACAAATCAGGAGCTGGTTTTTTGAAAAAATCAACAAGATAGATAAACCCTTAGCCAGACTAATCAGAGGTCAAGAGAGTGTATCCAAATTAAGAAAATCAGAAGTAGAAAGGGAGACATAACAA
The DNA here is from genome assembly GCF_011064425.1 of Rattus rattus. NCBI lineage: Eukaryota > Metazoa > Chordata > Mammalia > Rodentia > Muridae > Rattus > Rattus rattus. Next base: position 78,803,776 of record NC_046154.1, read on the forward strand.
CAGAATCTAAAGAAATTAAAAAAACACCCATCAGATTCTACTACAAAATACTATATTCAATGAAACCCAATCACAGAAAAACACACATGGTATGCACTCATTGATAAGTGGCTATTAGCCCAAATGCTTGAACTATCCTAGATGCACAGAACACATGAAACTCAAGAAGGATGACCAAAATGCGAATGCTTCACTCCTTCTTTAAAGGGGGAACAAGAATACCTTTGGGAGGGAATAGGGAGGCAAAGTTTAGAAGAGAGGCACAGGGAACACCCATTCAGAGCCTGCCCCAAATGTGGCCTATACATATACAGTCACCAAACTAGATAAGATGGATGAAGCAAAGAAGTGGAGGCTGACAGGAACCGGATGTAGATTTCTCCTGAGAGACACAGCCAGAATACAGCAAATACATAGGTGAATGCCAGCAGCAAACCACTGAACTGAGAACGGGACCCCTGTTGAAGGAATCAGAGAAAGGACTGGAAGAGCTTGAAGGGGCTCGAGACCCCATATGAACAACAATGCCAAGCAACCAGAGCTTCCAGGGACTAAGCCACTACCCAAAGACTATAGAGGGACTGACCCTGGGCTCCAACCACATAGGTAGCAATGAATAGCCTAGTAAGAGCACCAGTGGAAGGGGAAGCCCTTTGTCCTGCCAAGACTGAACACCTAGTGAACATGATTGTTGGGGGAGGATCGTACTGTGGGGAGGATGGGGAGGGGAAGCCAATACAGAAGGGGAGGGAAAGGGGTTAGGGGGATGTTGGCCAGGAAACAATTGAAATTTAAATAAGAAATACTCAAGTTAATAAAAATAAAAAAAAAACTGCATAGCTTTTGTAAAGCAAAAGACACTGTCATTAGGACAAAACAGCAACCAACAGATTGGGAAAAGATCTTTACCAATCCTCCATCTGATAGACGGCTAATATCCAAAATATACAAAGAACTCATGAAGTTAGACTCCAGAGATCCAAATAACCCTATTAAAAATGGGGTACAGAGCTAAGAAAAGAATTCAGAGCTGAGGAATATCAAATGACTGAGAAGCACCTAAAGAAATGTTCAAAATTCTTAGTCATTAGGGAAATGCGAATCAAAACTACCGTGAGTTTCCACCTCAAACCAGTCACAATGGCTAAGATAAAGATTTCAGGTGACAGCCTATGTTGGCGAGGATGTGGAGAAAAAGGAAAACTCCTCCACTGTTGGTGGGATTACAAACTGGTAATACCACTCTGGAAATTGTCTGAGGTTCCTCAGAAAATTGGACATTGCACTACCTGAGGGCCCAGCTATACCTCTCCTGGGAATATACACAAAAGATGTTCCAACATAAAACAAAGGCACATGCTCCACTATGTTCATAGGAGCCTTATTTATAATAGCCAGAAGCTGGAAAGAAACCAGATGCCCTTCAACAGAGGAATGGATTCAAAAAATGTGGTATATCTACCCAATGGAGTACTACATGGCTATCAAAAACAATGACTTCATGAAATTCATAGGCAAATGGAACGAACTAGAAAATATCATCCTGAGTGAGGTTACTCAGTCACAGAAAAACACACTTAGCATGCACTCATTGATAAGTGGATATTCGCCAAAAAGCTCAAATTACCCAAGATGCAATCCACAGACCACAGGAAGCTCAAGAAGAAGCATGACCAAAATGCAAATGCCCCCACTCCTTCTTAAAAGGGGGAAATATTCATAGGAGGGGATGTGGAAGCAAAGTTTAGAGCAGTGACTCAGGGAATGGCCATTCAGAGTCTGACACACATGTGGCCCATACACACACACACACACACACACACACACACACACACACACACACACACACACAGCCACCAAAACTAGATAAGATTGATGAAGCTAAAAAAATGCATGTGGAAAGGGACTCGATATAGATCTCTGCTGAGAGACACATCCAGAGCATGTCCAATACAGAGGTCAATGCTAGCAGCAAACCACCAAACTGAGAATAGGACCCTCTTGGGGGGAATTAGAGGAAGTATTAAAAAAGAGTTGAAGGAGCTTGCAACCCCATAAGAACAACAATGCCAGCCTACCAGAGCTTCCAGGGACTAAACCATTACTGAAAAAATATACAGGGACTGACCCAGGGCTCCAACTGCATACGTAGCAGAGAATAGCCTTGTTGGGGCACCAGTGGAAGGGAAAGCCCTTAGTCTTGCCAAGGTTGGACCACCAGCAAGGGGAATAAGGGGGAGGGCTATAAGGGGGATGTATAGGTGAAATAACCTTATGGGGGAGGGGGAGGGGAGGGAATGGGGTCTTATGGACAGGAAACTGGAAAGGGGAATAACCTTTGAAATGTAAGTAAAGAAATATATAATAAAAAATTTAAAAAGGAAAAAAGAAAAAGAAAAGAGAGTAAAATGTTGACATTTTACTAATTGTTTTAAAATATTTTGCTTTTCCCCTGAGTTTGTAAAATCAAAATCAAAACATAACCTTTTGCTTCACCTGGAGCTATCTTTTGACTTGATAGTCCTTTCTCTTAATTGATTTATAGAAAAAAATTGAAAGAAACCCAGAATGTCTCATTGACACTACTCAAATTGAACTTTTCACTTTAGAAATTAGAAACACTGTGTTCATTTTCTCTTCCCATTAATATTTCCCAAATCTGCATATGAGATTATGAATCTAAATCAACGTACTCAGAAATATAAAGGATAACAACAGTCCATATTTTTCTTTCTATTTTTAATACTTTTTTACAATCCAGTCTTCATGCCCCTCTCAGTCTGCCCTCCAACTACTATACTACCCATCTCAATACATGCTTCCACCACACCCATCTCCAAAAGGATATTCCCACCCCTTACACCCACCCCACCAGATCTCACCACTCCCTGGAGCCTCAAGTCTCTCGAGGGTTAGACACATCTTCTCTCTTTGAGGCTATACCAGGCAGTCCTCTGCTATATATGTGTCCTGGGCCTCTTATAAACTGCCTGGTTGTTGGTTCAGTTTCTGAGAGATCGCAGGGATCCAGGTAAGTTGAGATTGCTGATCTTCCCATTGGGCTACTCTCCTCTTCAGCTTTTTTCAGCTTTTCCCCAATTTAACCACAGGGGTCCCCAACTTTGGCCTATTAATTGGGTGCTAGTATCAACATCTGACTCTTTCAGAGAGTGCTTGTTGGCCTCTCAGAGGGCAACCATGCTAGACTGTAAGCACATGTCTATAAGCACACCACAGCATCAATAACAATGTCAAGGTCCCAGGCTTTCCCTTGAGCTGGATCCCAATGTCACTGTACCTCCTTTCTTTCATGCTCTTCTCTATTTTTATCCCTACAGTTCCTTCAGACAGGAACAATTCTGAGTCAGAGCTTTTGACTGGGATGTCAACTCCTTCCCTCTATTTGATGTTCTGTCCCTCCACTGGAGGTGGACTGTACAAGGTCCCCCTTCCCACTGTAGGGTACTTCACCCAAAGTCCCTCCCTTTGAGTCATGAGAGTCTCTGACATCCCAGGTCTCTGATAAATGCTGGAGAGCCCCTCACCACCCACGGCCCAGGGTTGCCCTTTTCCATTCTTTCTGCTGGCCCTCAGGGCTTTAGTCCTGTCTCCTCCCTGCAACACTACAATCATGAACATGATCACATGTTCTCTCCTACCCCTCACTCTCCCTTCTCCCACGCAGGTACCTTCCTTCCTGTAGAATTGAGGCATCCTCTCTTGGGTCCATCAGCTTGTGGGTTGTATCCTGGATATTCTGTGCTTTTTTGGCTAATATTGACTTAGTGAGTATATACCATACATGTGCTTTCAGGACTGAGTTACCTCAATCTGGATGATATTTTCTAGTTTCATCCATTTCACTGCAAAACTCATGATGTCCTCATTCTTTATAGCCGACTACTATTCCATTGTGTAAATGAATCACATTTTCTGTATCCATTCTTCTGTTGTGTTGTTTCCAGCTTCTGTCTATCACAAATAAGGCCACTATAAACATAGTAGAATATAGTAGAACATGTGCCCCCAAGGTATGACAGGACATCTTTTGGGTATATGTCCAAGAGTGGTATAGCTGGGTCTTCAGGTAGAACTATTTTCAATTATCTGAGGAACCACCAGATAGATTTTCAGAGTGTTTGTACCAGTTTGAAATCCAACCAGCAATGGAGGAGTATTCCTTTTTCTCCACATCCTTGCCAACATGTGCCCAAGTTTATGGTCTTAGCCATCCTGACTGGTATGAGGTGTAATCTCAGGGTCTTTTTGATTTGCACTTCCCTGATGAAATGTTAATGTTAATGTTTTTGTTGTTGTTGTTGTTTGTATATTGAACCAACATTGCATCCCTGGGAAGAAGCATATTGATCATACTGAATGATGGTTTTGATGTGTTCTTGGACATAGTTTGCAAGAAATTTATTGAGTATTTTTGCATTGATAATCATAAGTGAAATTGGTCAGAAGTATTCTTTTGCTGTTGGGTCTTTGTGTCATTTGGGTATCAGAGTAATTGTGGCTTGATAGATTGAATTATGTGGTTTTCCTTCAGTTTCTATTTTATGGAATATTTTGAGAAATATTGATGTTAGGTCTTCTTTGAATGTTTCATAGAATTTTGCACTAAAGCCATCTGTTCCTGGACTGTTTTTTTGGTTGGAAGGTTTTTAATGACTTCTCCTATTTCCTTAGGGGATATGGTCCTGTGTAAATAGTTTACTTGCTCTTGATTTAACTTTGGTACATGTTATTGGTGTAGAAAATCATTGATTTCCTCTAGATTATCCAGTTTTGTTGAGTATAGACTTTTACAGTAGGATTTCATAATATTTTTAATTTGCTCATTTTCTGTGCTATTTCTGCCTTTTATTTCTAATTTTGTTAATTTGGAATTGTCTCTTTGCCCTCTGGTTAGACTAGCTAAGGGTTTATCTATCTTGTTGATTTTTTTCAAAGATTCAGCTCCTGGTTTTGTTGATACTTTGTGTAGTTCTTTTGGTTTTTACTTAGTTGATTTCAGCTCTGAATTTAATTATTTCCTGCCTTCTACTCCACTTGGGTGTACTTACTTCTTTTTGTTCTAGAGCTTTCAGGTGTGCTGTCAAGCTGTTAGTGCATGCTTTCTCCAGTTTCTTTTTAGAGGCACTCAGAGCTATGAATTTTCCTCTTAGCACAGCTTTGGTTATGTCCCATAAGTTTTGGTATGTTTGTTGTTTTTTTTTTTTCATTAAATTCTAAGAAGTCTTTAATTTTTTTTTCTTTATTTCTTCCTTGACCATGTTGTCATTGAGCAGAGCTTTGTTCAGCTTCCATGTGTATGTGGGCTTTCTGTTGTTTTTGTTGTTATTGAAGAACACCCTTAATCTATGGTGATCTGATAGGATGCATCAATTATTTCAATCTTCTTGTATCTGTTGAGGCCTGTTTTATGACCAAATATGTGGTCAATTTTGGAGAAAGTATCATGAGGTGCTGAGAAGGTATATTTTGTTTTAGGGTGAAATGTTCTGTAGATATCAGTTAAACCCATTTACTTCATAACGTCTATTAGTTTCACTGTGTCTCTGTTCAGTTTCTGTTTCAATGACCTGTTCATTTGTGAGCGTGGGATGTTGAAGTTTCTCATTATTATTGTGTGGATTCAATGTGTGTTTTGAGTGTTAGTAAAGTTTCTTTTTATGAATGTGGGTACCCTTACATTTGGAGCATAGGTCTTCAGAATAGACACTTTCTCTTGGTGGATTTTTTTTCTTTGATGAATATGAAGTATTATTCCTCATCTCAATTGATAAATTTTGGCTGAAAGTCTATTTTATTAGATATTAGGATGGCAACTCCAGTTTGTTTTTTGGGACCATTGGCTTGGATGACTTTTTTCCAGTCTTTCACTCTGAGGTAGTGTCTGTCTTTGTTATTGAAGTGTGTTTATTGTATGCAGCATAATGCAGATCTTGTTTGTGTATCCAGCCCGTTAGCTTATGTCTTTTTATTGGGGAATTGAATCCATTAATATTGAGAGATATTAAAGACAGATGATTGTTTGTTCCTGTTATGTTTGTTGTTTTAAGTGGCTTTATGTGTCAATGACGGATGCTGAGGGTACCAGGAAGAGAATCGGGGGCAAGAGATTCAAAGAAGGATGCCAAGACAAAAGTCTGATCAAGGTGACAATTTTATTTTTTCCCAAGGCTGAATTTATACCATAACAGGGGTAACAGAGAGAGTGGGGGAGTATGAAACATTTACACAGGCCAAGGACACAGTATTCGTGTGGTCAGGGAATCAACTGATGTTGACAAGATGTTAGAAAGGTCACAGGTTTGTCATATCTATTGGTCAGTAGGATGTTGGTATTTCAGAAAGGTTACAGGTCATCACATTGGGTATCTTGATGTCAGATGTATTTCTCATCAAGGCCACAACTTTATCATATTATTATTCAACTTGATCACCAGATTTGTATTAGTCTTCTGCAGCTGGCTGGGGATTTTCCATGAACCCAGTCATACTTAATTCTAACCATAATAATAACATCAATAATGGAGGGCTTCAAGGGCATCACTCCCAACATTTATGTATATGTGGTTCTCTCCTTTTGGTTTTGTTGTCAGATGATTTATATCTTATTTTTTCTTTGGTGTAGATACTCTCCTTGTGTTGGAGTTTTCTTTTGTTAATCCTCTATAGGGCTGGGTTGATAGAGAGGTCTTCTTTGAATTTGGTTTTGTCCTGGAGTATTTTGATTTCTCCATTTATGTTGATTGAGAGTTTTGTTGGGTATAATAGCCTGAGCTAGCATTTGTGTTCTCATACGGTCTTCATGGCCTCTGCCCAGGCTCTTCTGGCTTTTAGTGTCTCTGTTGAGAAGTCTAGTGTAATTCTGATAGGTCTGCCTTTATATGTTACTTGGGCCTTTTCCCTTGCACCTTTTAATATTCTTTCTCAGTTCTGTGAATTTAATGTTTTGATTATTATGTGATGAGTGGATTTTCTTTTTGGTCCCATTTATTTGGTGCTTTAAAGGCTTCTTGTGCGTTTATGGCCATCTTTAGGTTGTAGAAGTTTTCTTATATGATTTTTTGAAGACATTTTCTGGTCCTTTGAGTTGGGAATCTACACTCTTCTCTCTCTATTCCTATTATTCTCAGATTTGTTCTCTTCATTTGTGTCTTGGATGTCTTGGATACTTTGGGTTAGAAATTTTTTATGTTTTGAATTTTCTTTGACAGTTGTATTAATATCTTCTATGGTATCTTCTACGCATGAGATTCTCTCTTCTATCTCTTGTTGACAACACTTGCATCTATAGTTCCTGACCTCCTTCCTAGGTTTTCCATTTTAAGGGTTGCCTCCATTTGTGTTTCTTTATTGTTTCTACTTCCACTTTTAGGTCTTTGACTGCTTTGCTCAAATCTTCCCCTGCTTGTTTGTGTTTTCCTATATTTCTTTAAGGGATTTATTTGTTTTCTCTTTAAGGGCTTATACATTTTTACCTATGTTTTCCTGCATTTCTTTCAGTGAGTTATTTATATTCTCCTTAAGGACTCTAATATCTTCATGAGATGGAATTTTAGGTCAGCTTCCCAATTTTCAGGTGTGTTGGTATATCTAGGGCTTGCAGTGGTGGGAGATCTGAATTCTGATGATCCCAAGGTAATATTGCCTTCTGTTGTTATGGGCCTGAACTTGCCTCTTGACATCTTGTTATTCTTGGTGTTAGCTAGTCTGGGTGTCTCTGTCTGATGCCTACCTCTTGGGTTCCAGGGTTGCTGCAGATCTTTTGCTAGGCCTGTGTTTGAGGCCTTTGGACTATTGGGTCTTCAAAGATCAGACAAACTGCTGATTCATTACCATGACTGCAGCAGATCTCCTGGGAGACCTTCAGACTGTTGGGGCTTCAGAGGAGCAGTTATCCTGAAGCCGTATGTATAGCTGTTCTCCTAAGAAGTCTTCAGACTCTGGGGTCTGTTTCTCTGTGCACAGGCAGAACTCTAGGGAGGCTTTCAGACTGTTGGGTCAGTTGCCCAGTTGCCCTGTATGTGGCAGATCTCCTGGGAGGCCTTCAAACTGTTGTGTCTTCAGAGAAGCAGACAAGTTGGTGCTCTGTCTGGGCACTAGGCGCTTGCCAGAGAACTGGTTGATATCTACAACTTCACATCTTCCTGTGCTTGGTCCAACCCAATCCATATTTTTTTCCACTCAGAACATATATTTATCCAGCTACTGTAAAGGTGATATTGGCTCCTTGGGGAAAAATACACAGGATCTATTACTAAGACATATGTTTCACTGTAATATTCACTTCTGGATTTTCTGTGTGTGTGTGTGTGTGTGTGTGTGTGTGTGTGTGTGTGTACACGCGCGCACGCGCTCTCTCGTGCACATGCCCAAGTGAACATGTGTATGCATGCCACAAGTGTGGAGATCAGAATAAATAACACGGAAGTCAATTTTTCCCTGCCAATCATATGGGTCTTTGGATCAAATTAAGGCTATCAGAATAACGGCAAGCACCTTTACCTGCTGAGTCATCTTCCTGTACCTATCCTTTAACTCTTAAAAGTACATTAGTAGTCATAAATATTCAGAACTAATACTTTTCATATGTCATCTAAGGTGATGATGTAGTAAAAATAATGTACTACATGCAAGCTCCTACAAATCACTCCATTGTATCAGGGGTCAATACTAAGAGTACTGCAATTTGTATTGTAATTTGTAATAATAATCATTCTTGTTTTATTCTGTCTCATTTAAACAGAATAATTGCAAATTTATAGTGCAAGAAGTTAGTAAATGAGAATTTTGAATAACCCCACTCTGTCTAGACTTAGTGGTTTTAATTTCATTAAAGGTGTGGCTTGTAAATCATACTTTGCAACTCTCAGACATTCTGATTTAAACCAAGAAGAGGGAGAGGAAAGATCAGAGGGAAATATCTGCTAAAGTTGAATATGAAAGTATTACTGAAGTAAAAACAGAGTATTAACTGTCCATCTACAAGTTAAGGAAGTCTCATGATTTCCACCTGGGTCTGCCTAGCTGTGCTAAACTAACCACAACTGTAATCAAAAGTATGTGCCAGCTTGCTGCCAGCCACAGTGTGTCAGACCTGACATCAGAATCCTTCTGTCCTCTGACCTACAGGGAGACCATGAGCAGTAATTAACATCCATTAAGTAGCTAGTCATCCTTACTCAGCTGCTTTCTGTCAAGTTCTAAGCAGACAGCTGCATACCCCATGACCCAGGGCACTTCATCAGACCATTTCTGTCTCCAAGCATAACAAGTGATCTCAGTTCCATTTGTACATAGTACAAAGGCCATGACACTGCAGGGTCTTGTGCCACCATAAACAGTGTCTCCAAGCCTTGGTTAAAGATGCCAGAACTTAGCAGACTAGGCAGAAAATATTAGTTATATCAGTGCAGCCTTAGAGTTCAGAATACCTAAACCATGCCAAGAATACCTGAAGGAAATATTGCCAGGACACTCTTAATGTCAGAGAGTGAGTGACCCTATCCTACTTTCTAAACAGTTAATACATTGAAGGCATGAATTTATTAGGGCTTTGCTTAAACTACTGAAAACTAACAAACTTAAAACCATTGGAAAGGAGAAAGGAATACTCGTTCACATCTGTGTAGTGTCAAGTTCTTTAATTGTACCCATTTCCCAGCACCCAAAATGTGATATAAGCTAAATATGCAAAGCTTAAATAAGACATTGAGTGAAGGAGGTAAATGAATTCCCATTTAATTGCTGTGAAAATTCCAAGCAATGTTTTCTCCACTTGGAATGAAGCTAAGACCCATTGCAAATGCAATGTTTTATACTGACAAAGCTAGAGGAACTCTAAAATGCTACTTCCATCCTGTGGACTTTAACCTTTTAATACATCAGATGCCACTTAGATAATGCCACTTGCTGTTAAGAGATCAATGATTGACCTCTTTGTCTAATTTGGGTCAAAATCCCTATACTCTCTTCTCCCTAGCGTCTTTATAGCAATAACTATTATCTTATTTCTTTAAGTGTACTTAGATAAGTAGGAAAAATACCTCACATTCCTTGTTTGGGGAAGATTTATTCCATTTACTTTATTCTCTCTGGGAGCCATTTCATATGCATCACTTCAGTGAATGATAGTAGTATTTAGTTTTTTAATTATTTTATTTATTTCCATTCTAACCATTGAGTATTTAATTTTTTATGGATTGCTTCTCCTGTTTGAACTTATGCCTTTTCGTAGAGCATCATTTCTCAATCGGTGGGTCAACTTTAGTCTCTTTGTCAACTAAGACTATCTGATTCATATGTTACAATTCATAACAGTATTAAATCACAGCTATGAAGCAGCAATGGATGGTTGTTTAATTTTATGGTTAGAGTTAATCACAACAAGAGGAACTGTATTAAAGGGTTGTAGTATTAGAAAGGTGGAGAACCACCCTCACAGAGGATTTCTATGTCCATTGCTAAGCCCATTTTGATAAGCCATAGGCCGGTATGGGGAAAATTAAAAATAGACTCAGGCCTCCTTTTTATGTCCTTTGTGTAGCAATAATAGTACCTGTTGTTGTTGTTGTTGTTGTTGTTGTTGTTGTTGTTGTTGTTTAAATGATGAGCTTACAGTCTGAGTCCTGAAAGATCTCTACCTCTCTTTTCTCTACATAGCTCTCCATTCTGTCAGGACCTGACTTTGAATGCCCTTCATTTAGTGATCCAGAAGAGCCAGCTGGCCCATGGTGAAAAGCTTTCTCCATCTATGCTAGAGGAAGCTGAAGCTTCTGCCTGGAGCATAGGTACATGTGTTCTTTGGTCTTGTCTTAGTGGCTCTTAGAAACTAAGGCCACTCAATTGCTACTGTCTCTATTTTGTTCATTCAGTTTCCAGCCTCCTCAAAATATCCTATTCTCCATTAGACACAGGGACAATTTTTTTTTAATTATTTTCATGTATCTTCTCTTTATTCTTTGGTTTTATGTCATATTATTTTCAAGTTGTCTTAGGGAAGTATGGAACAGAAAGATGATCAGGCTCCTATAGTCAGTCTTTAGGCTTCTTTCAAATACTATCTCTTCCACTGCGGAGAAACTAGATCAAGGATATTTGCATATTATAGATCATATGCAGTTTGCACAGTAGACTAGTACAAGATAAGAACACAAGATTTCCTCTATAGAACAAAGCACTGTAATCACACTTACTTTGTATATGCCTACCCAACAAGATACAGCCAATCCTAGACCTTCTCAAGTCAGGCTGTGCACAAGAATTGGAAGTTATCAGTCTCAGAACTTTCCAGATTAACAGGAGTGGGTAATCAAGTAGTGAAGTCTCTGAAGGTTCTTGGCCACATTCTGCCTCAAGTCCTGTGTCTATTCTATAGGCCCTGGGAAGAGAAGCAAAGATCTTTTCAGAAGTCAACAACATTGCCCCACCACTTGAAGTCAGAGATCAGGTGAGAATCACCTTTAGTGGGCAGAAACAAGGCACAAGCAACTGCCAGCAGGCTCATCTTGTCTCTTGTCAGAACAGGGAATTTATTACATGGACAAACAGACAACAGTAATCTCTATGGTATATCCATTCTAATCAACTATAAGGGCAGACTGGATAGGCATGGAATTTATAAAAGGGCAATATTTGAAGGCCCTATTTTCAAATACATATCTAAGATTATCTCAATCAGATTTTCTTACAGTCCTCTTCCCTCACTTTTTTGAATGTTCCTTCACCTCCTCTCCTTTTCTGTCTTCCTACTTTATTCCTTCCAGCGTTTTATCTCCTCTGCTTTGCTCTTTTAAAACTTGACATGATAAATATCTTTCACACCAAACTCAAGCCCTGAGAGAATATTTTCAACACAGACATTTCTAGTCACTGAATCTCCAAAGTCAGTGCAGGCAAGAGTCTTAAGTAGGGCAACTCTACTCACCTCCAACTTTATTTAATCAGCTTTCCTAAAGCTGGGTACTGAAAACAGGATAAACTCCCTCACCAAGCTTTTTATTCATCTTTAACCCACCTACTTCTCATCAATCTACTCATAATGAGAAATAAATTAATCCCCTTCACAAAACCCTGGGTCTGGGCTCTGCATTTTTGTTTTACAAAAGACAGAGATTTACACATTAATACCTATGGCCTTCTGTTATTGACTTCTTGGAAAAAAGACATATGTTTCTTGAGGGAGAAATAGGTCAAAGGGTTTGAGGTAACTAAAATGCAATTGGCCCTTGCTCTATGCTCTGTGTATTTTGCATATATTACCTCACTTAATCCTCACCATGACCCTGGAAGAAGAGGCACATTTATTCCCCAAACAGTAGCAAGTGAACAGTAAATCCCCAGTAAAGGTAGAATATAAGTCTAAGTTTTGTTGGTGCTATTTTTGTATTGTTTATTTGTTTGTTATTCGTCTGTTTGAGATAGGGTCTCACTGTGTAATCAAAGCTGCCTCAAAACTCATTATATTGACAAGTATCTCATCAAACTTACAACAATCTGCCTGCCTGTGTCCTAAGAATGTTGGCATTAGAAATATACAGCAACCATACCCTGCTTTTTTTTTTTTTCTTTTCCCCTCTTGGGGTTTAACTCTGTAGCCAAGTCTGGCTTTGGATTAATAGCAAGCCTGTCTCTTGAGTGTTGAGATTTCAGGCAAGAGCTACCATCACCAACTTCATGTAAGTACTCTGACTCCTAAGTTTATGTCACGCACTACACTGAGCTAATTATTTCCCACCTGTCTTTGAAAACAGGTCTTAATTTTATTCAGGAAAATCAAACAAGCAAACAAAAACACAGTTAAATTCACAATTCAGAAAGCATTAAATTATGAAGAAAGTGATCAATTGTTTTTTATGTGTTTGACCATTCGGGCCCAAATAAATTAGATAACCAACAGATTGGACCTTTAGAATCAATGTTCGAGAGTTGGTATGGAAAACAAGTAGAGATAATTATCCAAAACTGGAGATGAAAAAGGCAAAGGCCAACTTCAAGGAGGTAGTTTAAGAAGAAAGGAGAAAGGTTTATAAGTATTCAAAGAAGACCAGGAAGCAATAGCAGAAAAGCAAGATGAAAATATTAAAAGGTTATGAATATCATTTAAGATACTAAGAATATAAGGTCCCTGAAAATAATACTTGGTGCCTAGAAAGTGCTCAAAAATGTTTTGGATGTTCACTTTTTTTTTTCTGGAGCTGAGGACCAAACCCAGGGCCTTAAGCTAAATCCCCAACCCTGGATGTTCACTTAAATTAAGCAGAAAGTAGGGTGGAAACAAAAAAAATAGAATATGAACTGAGACCTTAGATGTGAACCTGGAAGGAAATTTTTTCAATTAAATGATTAACGGACATGAGACATTATAAAATTTAAAAAGAAAAACTGAACAGAAGACAAAAACTTAGACCACATAAAAAAAAGATGCCAGTTTCCTTATCAAATAAAAATTATGACAAGAGTAGGGAAAATTATATACAAAATTCCTTAAACAGGCAGGATTAAATGAGTTGAGTGAGTGGACAAACCATGACCCAGAGTCAGAATTCCTGAGGAGTGTGACTACAGAGTTACAGCAAGGCAGGGTATACTGCTGGGGAGATGGGCACCATGATAAGACAAGCATATGTTGAAAGTTCTCCCAACTTTATAGAATAATACGAAGAACACAACCTTTTTCTCACACATGGGAGAAAGAGATATGTATGTCTGAGTATCGCAGGTTATAATATTGTTAGGTTTATAAACCAACTTTAGTTTAGAAGATGGCTTTTTTTGTATGGATGTCTGTAAAGAACTTTGACAGGAGCATGAAGAGTTTGGTAATGGATATATCTGTCAGGGTTTTGACTAAAAATGGTCAGAATATCCAGAGCTGCAACTAAGGCTAAAATGAATAAAGAATAAAATCAACAATAGATGATAAGTACACATCAGCCAGTATTCATAGGAAAACATTGCCCAAGAGAACTGAAGGGACAAAAGGCCAAGTATTGATGCTGAACTTAGTACAGTTTGAATCATGGCAAGACAACCCAGCAGAAAACCACAAAGGATCATGGAACTAATGACATTTACTCTGAACATTTTCCTTCCACCTATGGCTCCTACCTGTGGCTCCCAATAAACCCAATGAGGAAAGGTTATGAAATGCCTTCCAAAAATGTCCTGACCCACTGAACAGAATATAGAAGGATGGAGAAGAGATGAGGAATGATAGTATGAATATGGAACATGCAGACAACACCTAGCAGAACAAGAGAAACAAGTTATAACCCAACAGCCATGAAGGGATCACAAATTAGAGAAATATAAATGAAAGAAAAGTCAGAGATTATCAGTGACAGCTTAAAAGTTTTCTCAGTTGCTTTGTTCTACAAAGAATAGTATTTATGTGCATTCAGTAGTAGGAGAAGAAATTAGAAGCAGCATCATTCATATGCAATTCATGGTAACATTTAAGTTTGACTTAAAAAAATTATGCCAATTCAGATATACAATTTCTTTAAGCACTAATAAAACACCTAATAGGTATATGCACTGTGACAGATACAGGAACACAAAAGAGAAGAATGCCTGTTTTGTTCAACACAATCTCCTGGGAATCATAACACAATAAAAAAGTGTATATAATTCTTGATGGATTCTCAGCAATATCATGAAATCAGGTTGATAGAAAATTATATGTGAGCTGGACATGGCGGTGGAAACCTATCTTAGTTAGGGTTGCTATTGCTGCAATAAAACACAGGGACCAAAAAGTAAATTGAGAAGGAAAGAGTTTACATAGCTTACCACTCCATAGCAACAAAGGAAGTCAGGACAGGAATGCAAACAGGATGGAAAACAGGAGGCAGAGGCCACAAAGGACTGCTGCTTACTGACTTGCTCCTTATGGATTGTTCATCTTGCTTGCTTTCTTTCTTTTTTTTTCTAAGTTCTTATTTTTCTTTTTTCTTTTTTTTTTAATCTTTATTAACTTGAGTATTTCTTATTTACATTTCGATTATTATTCCCCTTCCCGGTTTCCGGGCCAACATGCTCCTAACCCCTCCCCCTCCCCTTCTCTATGGGTGTTCCCCTCCCCATCCTCCCCCCATTACTGCCCTCCCCCCAAGAATCACATTCACTGGGGGTTCAGTCTTGGCAGGACCCAGGGCTTCCCCTTCCACTGGTGATCTTACTAGGCTATTCATTGCTACCTATGAGGTCAGAGGCCAGGGTCAGTCCATGTATAGTCTTTAGGTAGTGGCTTAGTCCCTGGAAGCTCTGGTTGCTTGGCATTGTTGTTCATATGGGGTCAGGAGCCCCTTCAAGCTCTTCCAGTCCTTTCTCTGAATCCTTCAACAAGGGTCCCGTTCTCAGTTCAGTGGTTTGCTGCTGGCATTCGCCTATGTATTTGCTGTATTCTGTGTGTGTGTCTCTCAGGAGAGATCTACATCCGGTTCCTGTCAGCCTGCACTTCTTTGCTTCATCCATCTTATCGAATTGGGTGGCTGTATATGTATGGGCCACATGTGGGGCAGGCTCTGAATGGGTGTTCCTTCTGTCTCTGTTCTAAACTTTGCTTCCCTATTCCCTCCCAAGGGTATTCTTGTTCCCCTTTTAAAGAAGGAGTGAAGCATTCACATTTTGGTCATCCTTCTTGAGTTTCATGTGTTCTGTGCATCTAGGGTAATACAAGCATTTGGGCTAATAGTCACTTATCAATGAATGCATACCATGTGTATTTTTCTGTGATTGTGTTACCTCACTCAGGATGATATTCATCTTGCTTTCTTATAGAACCCAGAACCACCAGCCCAGGCATGGCACCACCCATAATGGGGTGGGTCCTCCTTCATCAATCACTAATTAAGTAAATGCTTTCCAGGCCTATCTACAATCCCATCAAGGATACGGTTCATATATGTATGTGCATAAGATGTGCAACATATATCCTATAGGATATATAAGCCCATATTACTGGAGGGCATGTAAACTGTCCTTTCCATAACTCCTGTGTTCAAATGTGTATCTGTCCCTCTAAATTGTCTCATCTACTCACACATTCGCTCAAGCATCCATCTGCCATTCTCCACTCCCATTACTGTTTTGTATTACATCAGCTGAATATGATGATGAGAGAAGAAAATTGATTGCTGTCATTTGGATATGCTGTGTCCAGAATGTATCATGTGTTCAAGCTTGGATTGTGTTGAGCATTGGTAGGACACTTAAGAACCTTCAAGTATGTCATTACTCACCCCCTCAGAATCATTGGCCTCCTATCTTGTCATATGATCTTCTAGTCTCACATGTATTCCCAGCAGTGAGTTCAAATCTACTATGAGGTGCTCACTGGAGCTTGAAAGAAGCAAAGCTATGCTTTTAGACCTCCAGAACCATTAGCTAAGTAAGTAAATTAACTTATTTCTCCATAACTTACCAAGAATCAGGCATTCTGTTATTTTAACAAATATATATGAGTATTGTAACTATTCTTTTTTTTTTTTACTTTTCAATGCCCCCTTTCCATTTTCTTTCCTTACCATATGATGCAGTCATACTCTAGGAGTCATGCACGGTATGTATGCCATAATAATAGCATCACATGTATTGCCTCTGGTGTGTTCCCAGACATGACATCCCTCTGGCTTACTCAGTATACCTAATTCCACTTTAAACACCTGCATTGGAAACAGTACTATTTGGTTCACTATTTTTGTTTTATTTTGGGCTTAATTTTTGGCAACAGGGTGATGAGGGGTGAACCAAAGGGGGGGGAAGCAAACCTCTAGAGGGGGAGAAGAAAACCTCTAGTGAAAGGTATTAAACTCACTGTTGTTAATTTCCTATAAGGGCTTTTCAGGCATGTAATATAGAATCCTCCAGCATCCAATTCCAACAGCACAACATAGACTTTTGCAAATTAACCTACAATAGAAAATGGAATAAATCCTTGTCAATAACCAAGTAGCAGTGTTTCTGATCAGGACCTTAGGAACTGAACTTTTATCCTATCCCACTTTGCTCCCATGGACTGCTCAGTAGTTTGTTTTCATTCCCATTTGGACATCTTTTCCAAAACACTTAATCAGATATACTGCCCTCTTCCATGGTCTGGGCTGCAAAGTCCAGTGTCCTTTGTACTGGTGTCATAAAATTAAATTCCTCTACTCTGTCTCTTCTAACTCTGGGAGCTAAGGAAAGTTGCCCCCTCTTAAACACAGCCCAAATACCTAGTACTCCACTGGAAAATCAATTCTAGCTGTCACTTAAACCCAGCCTCCTCACTCCATCTTGATTTCTTGATTTCCTGTTCAGTTTTGTCCTGAATCTAGGCTCCATTAGTTCAAATGCCTGGTATAGGCTCCTTTCAAAAAGAGCACTTCAAAATGTTAAATTACTTTACCTGCTGTGTTTGTATGTGGTATCATCCTTAACTGGAGCCTGCGTAAGGCTTCCTTCCCCTTCCTTTGCTGGACTGCCTCCTATCTTTTTCTTCTCATATTCTTTTTTATTCACTTCTCCTTTCTCACATTTGATGACTCCCCGTGCCTGTTTCTGACACAACTAGTGCTTCCTTGCCAGAAGAAACACAAAGATAAAAGAATTCTTATCTTCTTGTCCAGGATCAGTTTGCAGTTGTGCTAAATCACTGAAGGTCAGTTTCAACTACTTTATGCTTATAGCACAGGAATACATGGTAATAAAATAGTGCGTGGAAAAAATAGGCACAGCTTCAGCTGAGAAATACATGTGGGAGTGTGATACAAGACACACCCAAAGGAAAACCGAACAAACTTTTAAAGGCATTTCTCTGCAGGAAGATTGCTCTTCTGGTCCTCGAAGCAAGAATAGATTGTTTTTAAAAAACTAAAATAACTGAAAAACCTGCACTTTCTGGATCAGGCAGCAGCTGACAGCAATGTGCTTGATTTTCAGAACTAGAAAGAAATGCAATTATAAATATGAACAGGACAAGCATACCTGGAGGCAGCTAGCTAATTAAAAGTACTCAGCAAAGTGCGCGCGCGCACACACACACACACACACACACACACACACACACACACACACACACACACACACATATATGTATAGATATAGATATATAGATACAACTTTTTCATTTCAGTCATTGATTAGTATCTGTGTTGGTTAGCTTCCTTCTACTGTAAATATTCCTGAGAGACTTTATCAAGAGGAACTATTTGTTATAGTTCAGAGGGTTCAGTCCACAGTCACTATGCCTTGTTGCTTTGGCCCTGTGGTAATGCTGATCATTATAGAAGGGAGCACATGCTGAAGTAACCTGGTTACCTCATGACAAACAGAAAGTAAAAGAAAATGGAAGGAGATCTGCATCTCACTATTTTCTTTGGGAGAATGCACATTCTAGGGACTAAAGATGTTCTACAAGATGAGTCTCTGAAAGTTTCCTCCAACTCCCAATAGTATCACATGGTAGGGATCAGGCCCCTGCCACACAGGCTCTTGATAGCAATACTTGGATTGGTTGGACTAAGATGACATCCTATAATAAAATTCTAGTACACAGGATTATTAATAGCCACTATAGTATAGGAAAAATGTATTTAGCATTTGACTACAGTTTTGACACATAGCTTCTCGAACTCTTGGAATTTTCTGAGCAATATTCTGAGATGGTCTTTTGTTATTCATGACAAGAACCCATGGATAAACTTGAGTTTACATCAGTGAGATGACTTGTGTTAAAGGATCCTAAGTACCCTCAGGGCTCAGTTTGGATCACAGCAGAACTTATCACCTGATTGTGATTGAATGAGAACATCTAGGCTGATTTTATACAGAAACAGAAGGGGAATTCAATTAAATGGCAAATAATTTAATCAGGCACATTTAGTGTCTTAGTTTGCATTGGCTTGCATACCAGTACATTAATGACTAGCTACTTTAAACAGTTTAAATTTATTTCATACAGACTTGAGGCCGAGAAGTCCAAAATCGAGGTCTCAGTCAATTTATTTTCTGGTAAACTTTCTCTTCTTGGCTTGCATATTATTTTTTTATTATTCCCTCACATGGCCTTTCCTTGGTGTCTACACAGAGAAAAAAATCATTTATAAAACCACTAAACTCATGAAGAAAAATGCTACTCTCATGACCTAATCTAACATTAATCATCTTCCAAAGGTCTCTTTTCCATGTAACCTCCCATTAGAGCTTTGATTCATGTGCGTAATGCAGAGGAATGGAGAGGAAGACTGTTGGGACACAAACTCTAATAAGGAAATCCTACTTTAACCCTGTAATAGAGCTAAAGAGATGGCTCAGTGAATAAAATATTTGTCACAAAAATATTAGGACTAGAGTTTGATTCACAAAATCCATATAAAAGCTGATATCATGGTTACTTGTAATTAAAGCCTCCGGGAGGCAGAGACAGGAACTCCACTGTGCACTAGCTAATGAGAATAGTTGAAAGAAGAGCGCTGGATTTAATGAAGAACCTTCCTCAAGATATAAAGTAGAGAAAAATCAAGATAGAGGTTCAGCATCAAAATCACACCTATACTTAAACACATCTATGCCTACACATATGATATGATGCATCCACACAACATATACATGTTAGAGAATTAAAAAGCCATGACACAAAGTTTAGAGATTCGTGACCATAGTAATTGAGAGGAGGATGCCATGGCTTCGGAAGAAAAGGAACACTAAACATCTGGGCTTTATTCCCACCCCGTATAACTCTTTTTATCCTTTACAATAAACTAGTAAACTAATGATTTTCTAAGTCATATAAATAATTCTAGTGAACTATTGAATCTGAGGGCACAAACTCCTCCAATCTGTAGCCTATTGGTAGAATATGTTTAATGGTCCTGAGAACTTGCAGATGGCATCAAAAGTGAGGACAGTCTGTTGACACTGAACTTTACTACTTATTTGAAAGAGTTAATGTCATAATTGAATTAGTTGCTATGAAAGAAGTGGTGTTAGAAGAACATAGCCACTTGAAAGTCACCTTTCTTTGGAGATGTAGCTGCCAATTTGTTCCGAGTGTGCCACTGGATCCCTACACTCATATACATATGGTCAGTACTAACTGAACACAGAGGGCATGGTGGTTTAAAAGAAAATGGGCCCCACAGAATTATAAGAAAAGACACAATTAGAAGCCTTGTTGGAGTGGGTATGGCACTGTTAGAGAAAGTGTATCTCAGTCTCTTCCTGCTGCACGCCAATCTGGATATGGAACTCTCAGCTCCTTTTCCAGTACCATGTCTGCCGGCACACTGCCGTGTTTTCCACCATGACAATGATGGACTAAGCCTGTGAAACTGTAAGTCAGTCCCAACTAAATGTTTTCCTTTATAAGATTTGCTGGATCCGTGGTGTCTCTTCACAGCAATGAAACCCTAACACAAGTGGTTAATCATAATTAAAAAAGAGGACACGAAGTTAGGAGGAAAATTGGGTGTGGCTTCCCGGGAAGAATGAAGGAAGGGAGGTAGTAGCAGTGAGACATGCTCAAAATACATTATATACATGTATGAAACTCTAAAACAGTAAATATATTAAAAACAAAGGTAAAACAGAAAAATACAGTTAATCAAATATTTATATGTATAAACTGATACGAGAACAATTTTTGAAATTTAATTACCTGCTACAAAAAAATATATTTAGAAGTGATCAGTGAGGTTGACAAGTGGTTAAGAGCATTGGCTGTTTTTCCGGAGGACTGGGAATTGGTTTCCAGCACCCATGTGGCTCACAAACATTTGTAACTCCAGTTCTAGGGTATCTTACATACATTCTTCTGGCCTTCATGATGACTAGATATGTACCTGATGCAATGGCATGTATGCACACAAAAGTCTCATACACATAAAATAAAAGAAAAATGTTAAAACATTAATGTAGATTGTTTCATATTTGGAGACAGAAAAGGTATGTAATTCTATCAATATTATTTCAAAAGGATGTTTTGATTTACTTTTTTAATTAAAAAAATTCCCCTGACTCCATCCATCTCACTTTCTTACAAACGGAAAAATGTTTTTTTGACTTCAGGTTTGCCAATGTAATAGGTATGACTCTAAAAAAAAAAAAAGTTCTTCCTAGGTTAAGGCTGTTAATGTACTGAGATTTAATTCCAAATTCCTGGCCTCTTTTTTCACTAATGGTTGTTGCATACATATACGCATACAAACAGACATATATATGCCAATTTGTTCCCAGTGTGACACTGGATCCCTACACTCATATTCATATGGTCAACACTAACTGAACACAGAGAGTATACTGGTTTGCTCAGTTTGTCATGATCCTCCTTCATGTTATAGTGCTACCCAAAATATTTCATGCTGTTTTCTTTGATAGAAAGTATACCGAAGATTTTGCCAGTGTTTTGCAAAAATTTTATATATAATGTATGATAAATAACCCCACTACAGAATTTGTTTTAAACTATCATAATTTACAAGACAATATTAGCAACATGTTACTATCTTTACTGGGCAGTTTAGCACATTCTACTCCTAAATGGTATTCTTTATTATATGATAACAATATTGTTATACCACTCCAATAAAGTATCATTTTCAAAGCAGAAAATAGACTGCATATTTATATCTCCAAAGTCCACACTTTGGATTATTTCCACTTTTCAGGGTATGTGCTCTTTTAATTTTATCATTGGGTAACAAAGCAGCAGTTATGGCTTTATTAAAAATGTTCACCCAAATTTCAACTCCCACATTTTGTTGAAGAGTGAAGCTACTAGCTTTTGTATAACTGAATCGATCAAAGCATAAGCAGGAATCAGAACTGGCAAAGTCCAAGCATTTTCTAAATTATCCTTTTCTTTCCCATTCCTTTCTCCCAAGGTTTCCAACTAAAAGGACCTAGGGCTGGAGCATTGGACTAATTTGTGCTGGTTGATTAGGGTCCCATCTATAATGTCTCTTCTACACATTTGTTCTGTGTCCATCATTTTCCTAATAATAGGGAAAAGTCACATCTCTCACAGTTTGCTAAATATAAATAATATAACAAATGTGAATCTTTCATTATAAAAGACTTCCATTAATTTTACAAATATTTTTAAAGTATTTGAATTAATTCTTAAACAGTTTTGCACATGCATGCATGCCTACTGACCTATTTCACCTCCCACCTCCTGATCATTACTTCCACCCCATAAATAGTTCACACATTCACATGAATATAAAACAAAGCCACTTTAGCAACAATTTTACAATCATATCATTGAAGTTAGTGTCAAGAATTTTGTAAGATGCCAACTGACCATTTAAATTCATTTTCTGATACCCTAATTCATTTATTCATTCATCGAATATGTATAAAATATCTAACGAGAACTTTGTGGTATGGTAGGTCCTTCAAAATGGCCTCTAGTTTTCATGCTTTTCCATAATAGGAACCCCCAGAGTTCAGAAACCTCATTCCACCTGAGATAGTTATAATTGTTAGAAACTTCTCCATTGTAGCAAGAGTCTCAGAATCCTCAGGGAGGAAAAACCATCCAGGTGTTAGGTGACAGTTGGCAGCAAGCTTAGAAATACCACCTAACACCTTAAGTGACAGTGAACAAAGCCAGGAGGTGTCAATGTGATGTGGACACTGATCACATGTTCCTAAAATAACTGAAAGAAACAATGAAGTCTTTAGAAAGGGACTGGAGCATAAATGGAGCCTTAAATGTCAGCCAGAACCCAAGAAGTGGGAAGCAATTTTATATGTGATGAACAAAAGGGAATAAGGACATGGAATGCACTCCTGGGAATGGTGTTTGTTTGGCTGTAGTTGGGCATCCTGAAAGCTTGACAAAGAAGTTCGAAATTGATACGATGGGAACCAGGAAACTTCCCAAGGTTATTAAAGTGTTTCTTATATTGGTTTCTTTTTCACAAAAGCAGTGTTCATTTGAGCAGCAAGTATTTTTCTTCAACCAGAAGAAAGCAGAGACAGAATAGTTCAGTCCAAGTCAAGATTTAGGCAAAAGCCCATCTCCAGAGAAGAATTTGAATTTGATCATGACCTTTGGTAATTAAACCAACTATTATTTCTTTTATAAAATTGTCTCTGAAAGTTGACAGACACCTGACTTTATAATCACCTGTTTGCTCATGCAGTGTACCTTCTGAAGTTTGTATAAAATTCCTTGTTTCTATATTTTTCCAAGATCAAGTATTCTTATTAGATTCACAGAGAAACATAAATAAACCTTTTAATTAGTATTTTGAACGAATCTATACCTTTCTTGTAAAGAGTGCCCTACAGAGAGCAGACTTGTCATTAGAACCATTTTTGGTGCTGTGTAACATAGCAACCTAGATTTATGTAAGTTGCAAAGAAGAAAATTGATTAATATTGCAGGAGCAATATTCTCTGCTATGATGACTGGATCAGGGAGTCTAACACAATATTCATTCACACTTTGCTTAATCTTGGTGACACAGTGCTCCAGATCCCAGAGATTTATAATTGTTTTATCAACTAAAGAATACGTAAACAATCCTCAAAACCTGTCTGATTTTTCTTCTTTGTTTAGTTTTTAGTTTTCTTCTTTCTTTTCCTTTTTTTTGATATTTTATTTATTTACATTTCAATTGTTGATCCCTATCCCAGTTTTCCCTACACAAACCCCCAATTCCATCCCTACTCTCCCTGCTTCTATGAGGGTGTTCCTCTACCTCACTGCCCTGGAATTCTCCTATACTGGGGCATCTACCCTTTACAGGACAAAGAGTCTCTCCTCTCGTTGATGCCAGATAAGGCCATTCTCTTCTACATATGCAGCTGGAGCCATGGGTCCCTCCAAGTAAATGCTTTGGTGATGAGGAGCAATGTGGAAGTGTAGGATAAATAAATCCTTTTCTCCCCAACATGCTTCTTAGCAATGTTGTTAGTGCAGAAATAGAAACTGTGATTAAGAAATACAATATCAGCAGACATCCCGAGGCCACAGGACAGACTGCCACATCTGCACACTTCGGCCTGCATGCCTGGTCCAAGGGGAAACTGCACAGTGTCTTTGGACAGAGGGATATAGGAACAGACAGCTGCCAGTACCCATGGTTCTGGTCTGCACACAGGACAAAACTGATCCAGCAAAATAGCTCCCTGCACCCAATCCCATGGGGAAGAGAGCTGGAACCTCAGAAGTGTGGATATTCCTGAGAAGTAAGAGGAGAATACCGTCTGCCCACAGTCTAGACCCAAGAAGGAATTACATAGTGTCGACTGTGCCCGTTGGGTGCAAGGACATATATGAGCAATCGGGGCAGGACCCTTTGATTCCTGCCCACACCTAGAACTGGAAGACAGTCTCTAGGAGTGAGAGTTGAGAGCAGAGCAGCTGTTCTCAAAAGAGGCTGAAATAAAACAGGAAAACAGTTCTACAGGAATGCTGACATAGAAGCCTACAGCAGGGCCAAGTCACTCCCAGAAAAAGCAAGAAAAGCAAAAGCCAGTGACAACCCAATGGCTAGAGGAAAGTGCAGGAACCTAATCAACAGAAACCAAGAATACTTGGCATCATCAGAGGCCAGTCCTCCCACCAAAGATAATGCTGGATATCCAAACACAACAGAAAAGCAAGATCTAGATTTGAAATCACATTTTTTAATAATGATGGAGGACTTTAAGAGAGACATAATGAACTCCCTTAGAGAAATGCAGGAAAGCACAAGTAAACAAGTAAACAAGTAAAAGCCCTTAGGGAGGAAACACAAAAATCACTGAAAGAATTATGGGAAAACACAACCAAAGAGGTGAAGGAATTGAAAATGGAAATAGAAATAATAAAGAAAGCACAAAGGGAGACAACCCTGGATATAGAAAACCAAAGGAAGAGACAAGGAGCCATAGACATGAGCAACACCAACAGAATACAAGAGATAGAAGAGAGAATCTCAGGGGCAGAAGATACCGTACAAAACCTAGACACAATGAAGTCAAAGATAATATAAAACACAAAAAGCTCTTATCCCAAAACATACAGGAAATCCAAGACACAATAAGAAGATCAAACCTAAGGATAATAGGTATACAAGAAAGTGAAGACTCCCAACTTAAGGGGCCAGTAAATATATTCAAAAAAATTATAGAAGAAAACTTCCCTAACCTAAAGAAAAAGATGCCCATAAACATACAAGAAGCCTACAGAACTCCAAATAGATTGGACCAAAAAAGAAAATCCTCCCGTCACATAATAGTCAAAACACCAAATGCACAAAACAAAATAAGAATATTAAAAGCAGTAAGGGGAAAAGGTCAAGTATCATATAAAGGGAGAAGAATAAAAATTACACCAGACTTCTCACCAAAGACTATAAAAGCCCGAAGATCCTAGACAGAGGTAATACAGACCCTAAGAGAACACAAATGCCAGCCCAAGTTACTGTATCCAGCAAAACTTTCAATTAACATAGATAGAGAAAGCAAGATACTCCATGAAAAAACAAAATCGATGCAATATCTTTCTACAAATCCAGCCTTACAAAGGATAATAGATGGAAAACTCCAACACAAGGAGAGAAACTACACCATACAGAAAGCAAGAATATAATTTCCTTGCAATGAAACCAAAAGAGAGACAAACAAACATAATTCCACCTCTAAAAATGAAAATAACAGGAAGCAAAAATCACTATTACTTAGTATCTCTCAACATCAACCGGTTCAATTCCCCAAGAAAAAGACATAGACTAACAGACTGGATATGTAAAGAGGACCCTGCATTTTGCTGTATGCAGGAAACACACCTCAGATACAAGACAGACACTACCTCAGAGTAAATGGCTGGAAAACAATTTTCCAAGCAAATTGCTGGGAGAAACAAGCTGGAGTTGCCGTTCTAATATCTAATAAAATTGACTTTCAACCAAGAGTCATTAAAAAAATAAGGAAAGACACTTCATACTCATCAAAGGAAAAGTCCACCAAGATGAATTCTCAATCCTAAATATCTATGCTCCAAATGCAAGGGCACCTACATTCATAAAAGAAACCTGACTAAATCTTAAAGCACACACTGCACCTCACACGATAATAGTAGGATATTTCAACACTCTACTCTCATCACTGGACAGATCATGGAAACATAAATTAAACAGAGACATAGAGAAACTAACTGAAGTTATGAACCAATTGGATTTAAGAGATATTTATAGAACATTCTATCATAAAACAAAAGGACTAACTTTCTTCTCAGCACCTCATGGAACCTTCTCCAAAATTAACCATAATTGGGCACAAAACAGGCCTCAACAGATACAGGAAGACAGAAATAATACCATGCATCCTATAAGATCACCACGCACTAAGACTTCAATAACAACAATATGACAGAAAGCCCAATTATATATGGAAGTTGAACGATGCTCTACTCAATGACAACCTGGTGAAGGAAGAAAGAAAGAAAGAAATTAAAGACTTCTTAGGATTTAATAAAAATGAAGATACAGCATTCCCAAACTTATGGAACACAATGAAAGCAGTACTAAGAGGAAAACTCATACCTCTGAGTGCCTGCAAAAAGAAACAGGAGAGAGCATATATCAGCAGCTTGGCAGCACACCTTAAAACTAAAGAACAAAAAGAAATAAATGAACCCAAGAGGAGCAGAAGGCAGGAAATAATCAAAATCAGAACTGAAATCAACCAAGTAGAAATAAAAAGTACTATGCAAAGAATCAACCGAAACAGAAGCTGGTTCTTTGAGAAAATCAACAAGATAGATAAACGCTTAGCCAGACTAAACAGAGGTCACAAGGTGTATATCAAAATTAAAAAATGAGAAATGAGAAGGGACCTGGTCAACAGTTCCCTGCACCCAAATCCTGTGGGAGGGAGAGCTAAACCTTCAGAGGGGCAGACACACCTGGGAAGCAAGAAGAGACTACACTCTGCCCACATTTGTGTCTCCAGAGGAAAACACCTAATGCCATCTGGGACCCTTGTGCACAGGGGCCTGGGAAAAGGTGGGGCAGGCCATTCTGGTTGCCACCTCACGGAGAGCTCAAACACAACCCCCCAGGAACAACTTTAGCCCAGAACCACAGGTAACACGAACTTTTCTGCTTGAAGTGACCTGTCTGGTGGACTCAGGACACATGCCCACAGGAACAGCTGAACACCAGTAGGCAGGAAAGAATACATGCCTGAAAGCAGAATGCTCTGTTCCCATAACTGGCTGAAAGAAAAGAGGAAAACAGGTCTACAGCACTCCTGACACACAGGCCTATAGGGCAGTCTACCCTCTGTCAGAAATAGCAGAACAAGGTAACACCACAGACAACCTGATGGCGAGAGGCAAGGGCAGGAACCCAAGCAACAGAAACCAAGACTACATGGCATCATTGGAGCCCAATTATCCCACCAAAGCAAACACGGAATATCCAAACACACCAGAAAAGCAATATCTTGATTTTAAATCACGTTTGACCATGATGATGGAGGACTTCAAGAAAGACATAAAAAACTCCCTTAGAGAAACGGAGGAAAACATAAATAAACAAGTAGAAGCCTATAGAGAGGAATCACAAAAATCCCTGAAAGAATTCCAGGAAAACACAATCAAACAGGTGAAGGAATTAAAAATGGAAATAGAAGAAATAAAGAGAGCACAAAGGGAGACAACCCTGACTTCAAGCAGTATTACAGAGCAATAGTCATAAAGACTGTATGGTATTGTTACAGAGATAGGCAGGTAGATCAATGGAATAAAATTGAAGACCCAGAAACGAACCCACAGACCTATAGTCACTTGATCTTTGACAAAGGAGCTAAATCCATTCAATGAAGGAAAGGTAGCATGTTCAACAAATGGTTCTGGTTCAACTGAAAGTCAGCAACTAGAAGAATGCAAATTGAACCATTCTTGTCACCATGTAAAAATGTTAAGTCCAAGTGGATCATGGACCTCCACTTCAAACAAGATACACTCAAACTAATAGAAGAAAAAGTGGGGGAAGATTCTCAAACACACGGGCATTGTGGAAAATTTCCTGAACAAAACACCAAAGGCTTATGCTCGAATACCAAGAATAGACAAATGGGACTTCATAAAACTGCATAGCTTTTGTAAAGCAAAAGACACGTCTTTAGGACAAATGGCAACCAAAAGATTGGGAAAGGATCTTTACCAATCCTACATCTGATAGAGGGCTAATATTCAAAATATGCAAAGAACTCAAGAAGTTAGACTACAGAGAGCCAAATCACCCTATTAAAAATGGGTTACAGAGCTAAACAAAACATTCTCAGCTGAGGATTATCGAATGGCCAAAAAGCACCTAAAGAAATGTTCAACATCCTTAGTAATCAGGGAAATGCAAATCAAAACAACCCTGAGATTCCACCTCACACCAGTCAGAATGGCTTAGATAAAATACTCAGGTGACAGCACTTGGTGGTGAGGATGTGGAGAAAGAAGAACAGTCCTCCATTGTTGGTGGGATTGCAAACTAGTACAACCACTCTGGAAATCAGTCTGGAGGTTCCTCAGAAAATTGGACATTACACTACCTGAGGTCCCAGTTATTCCTCTCTTAGCCATATACCCAAAGATGCTCCAACATACAACAAAAACACATGTTCCACTATGTTCATAGCAGCCTTATTTATAATAGCCAGAAGCTGGAAAGAAACAAGATGCCCTTCAACAGAGGAATAGATCAAAAAAATGTGTTATATCTACCCAATGCAGTACTACTCAGCTATCAAAAACAATGACTTCATGAAATTCTTAGGCAAATGGAATGAACTAGAAAATATCATCCTGAGTGAGGTTACTCAATCACAGAAAAACACACTTGGTATGCACTCATTGATAAATGGATATTAGCCAAAAAGCTCAAATTTCCAAGGTGCAATCTACAGACCACAGGAAGCTAAAGAAGAAGGATGACCCAAATGCAGATGTTCCCACTCCTTAAAAGGGGGGAAAATATTCATAGGAGGGAATATGGAAGCAAAGTTTAGAACAGCGACTCAAGGAATGGCCATTCAGAGCCTGACACACATGTGGCCAATATATATACATCCAACAAAACTAGATAAGATTGATGAAGCTAAAAAATGCATGTGGAAAGGGACTGGATGTAGATCTCTCCTGAGAGACACACTCAGAGCATGTCCAATACAGATATCAATGCTAGCAGCATACCACTGAACTGAGAATAGGACCCCCTGGGGGAAATTGGAAGAAGGTTTGAGAGAGTTGAAGGAGCTTGCATACCCATAAAATCAACAATGCCAACCAACCAGAGCTTCCAGGGTCTAAACCACTACCAAAAGACTATACATGGACTGACCCAGGGCTTCAACTGCATATGTAGCAGAGAATAGCCTGTTGGGGCACCAGCGGAAGGGAAAGCCCTTGGTCTTCCAAAGGTTGGACCCCCAGTGCAGGGGAATATGGGGGACGGCAATAAGTGGGATATGTAGGGGGAATACCCGTATAGGGGAGGGGGAAGGGATGGAATGGGGGCTTATGGACAGGAAACCGGGATGTGGAGTAACCTTTCAAATGTAAGCAAGCAATATATAATAAAAAAATTAAAAAAGAAACATAATATCATAAAATAAAGTTAACAAACATTCGTTGGCCATTTTCTGCATGTAGAAGACTGAAGGTAAAAGATAACAAAACAGAATGTTTAATCTTGCCCTCAAATGCTCGAGAGGAGTATTTTGGTACATTTTAGTCTTCTTTAGCACATTTTGCCACATTTATAAAGAATATATGCTATTTGTTCTTATATGGAAGGCTAAATATGTTATGTGCATTTGTTATCTGGGCTAGATATGTTCAGGTTATTTGTTTTGTTTTGTTTTGTTTTTTTTGAGATTATAATCTGATTACAACATTTCTCTCTTCCCTTCCCTCACTCTAAATCCTCTCATATACCCTCCAACTCTCCATCCAATTTACAGCCTCTTTTTTCACTAATTGTATTTCATGCATATATATATGTGTGTGTGTGTGTGTGTGTGTGTGTGTGTGTGTGTGTGTGTGTGTGTATGCTTAAATATAACCTGTTCTGTCCATCTAATGTTATTTGTACATATGGTTCTTTTCTTCTTGATAAAGTACTAAAATAAAAGCCCACAAGCCCACACATATTGCAGGGAACCTATTCAAAGCAGGTTTTAAAGTAATACATTGTAAAAGTGACAGGCAGCCACAGAGTGAGGGTATTCAATGGCTCTGATTATTGTTTGTGGCTTTTTTTTTTAAATGGGGCTCAAGAGGAAGAGTTTGGTTTTTAAGGTCATAGTTCAGGTAGTTCTCCATATTGATTGACAGATTTAAGTTAAATGTTTCTCTATTATGCATGTCCTTTTCCATAATTCACATTATTTTAATCATATGCACATCCAACTATGCCTATGCATAAAATGGTAAATAAAGGATTCATCCCAAAAATTCACCTAGAGGATAATTTTGTCTTACTGCACATGAACTCAAAACTAGTTCATGCTGACCCATTTTCTGTAGTCTTGGATATGTTCCAAAAAGTGTTTGAATAGAAACACAGCTTGAGGAGCTGCTAAGAGGAGTAATTAATTTTCTTGTTTAAAAAGTAAGCATGCAATGTAGGTTGACAACAGGTTGCTAAGTGCATTAAGAAAGGGGTGCTGGCACAGTTCAATCTAAATGCAGTCCCAGGTTACTCAGGCATGTTTGCCTCTCTCAAAAGATACACTTGGACCAAACACCCAGGAATCAGAAGTAGGTGCTCTCATGGCAGCATTGCAGCACAGGAAGAAGGACAAGCACAGACAAATCTGTCTTCCTGTGGCAGAGAAGCAAGGAAGAGTATTTCTAGTGTTATGAAGATAGTGCCTTTGTGACCAACAGTTCCCAAAGGCCCACCTCCTCAAACTGCTATGTTGGGAACCAAACTTCTACCATGTCATTTGGAAGACATGTTTTGACAATAACAGGGAATATAAGTTGAAGTTTAGTAAAAATACAGTAAATTTCAACAATAGAAATTATGGAAATGAGGAAACTCTTTGTATCTTTTCAAGGTTCTGTGATCATTAGCACTGAGTTAGAGGAACTGAGCACAAATGTCATCAAAAGTAATAAGTAATGTTCATTACTAGCTTTGAACCAACTTCTGATTTTGGCACCTCGTAATTGCCAAGACATTGGCAACGTTGCCTTTACATTTTAAATGTTAGAGTGAAGAGGATCTGTGTGGTGCCGATCTTGATTTAAAGTAAAGAACAGTACTTTAAACTTAAGAATTCACCTCCAAGTATTATACCTGTGATCTCAAAGTATCACAAATTAAATATGTCACAGATTTTTCCTAGTACATTACTAGGTCCAATAGAAATCTGATAATAATTAATTGTCATAACAACCCCCATTTAAAAGTGAAGGCAAAGCCAGAAGACCAGGGTGTGTACCCATAGACTTTCTCCACTCTTCTGTTGCCAGACCAAATTCTCAAGGTCTCACTTACTGCTATAACAGAACACACTATTTGCAGCTCTCCCTACCTCTATTTATGCCTCAGTGGATCCCTAATCTGTCTCTGTCTCCCAGCCCCAACTGAGTCATATACCCTCTGCTAAGCTGCAGACCACATTGGTCAGATGATAAGTTTTGTTGAGCAAGTACCTTTTGCACTCTTTCTCTACCCCTAGACCCAATTATCAGGCTCTCCCCTAATGCTACAACAGAACATCAACTGCAACCCACGGCCTTACTGTCTATTCCTTTTGTGAATTTGATAGACCACACTCCCCCTTGTCTCCTCTCCCTGCTTTGTCTCTGTGTCCCAGCCCCCAACTCTTTCACCACACCTGACTGAAGACCAGGCAAGTAGTCCCCAAAACTTCTCTAATTCCTCTGTTCCTCCATACCTAATCCTCAGAGTCACCCTGAGAGCTGCAAGAGAATAGCCTCTGAGGCCTCCACTCCACCTGTCTGTGCATCCTGTGGAATCATTTCCTCCTAGCTTCATCTGTTCTCTTTTGTCTCTGTATCACAGCCTCAAAACCAAGTAGATACCACCTAATCAACCGTAAAGTAGGCATGCCAGATGACAAAGAAGGCTGCCACTGGAACTTCTCCTCTCTCTGTACCTCCAGACTTAAAACTCTGGGTCATTCCTAGCACCAAAACATACCATTTCCCCAAGGCATCCCCTTCTCTCAGCAGCTAACACCATCAAGCATTCCCATGAACACACCAAACAAGCAAGTCAATAAAGCAGGCAACATATAGCCAACATACTCCTGATAACCAAGGGCAAAAAGAAACAATACAACCATTCAGAAAAGATAAACCCAGAAATCAGAACCCAGACCTAAAACCACCCCAAAACCAGATGCCTAGATGACAGCATAAAAGTACAATCAAAAGCAGCCAGGACAATGTGTTTCCATCAGAACTCAGCTGTCTTACAACAGCAGGCCCTGAATATTTCAACATAGTTAAAGCAGAAGAAAAATACCTTAAAACAAACTATATAAAGAAGATAGAGGTTCTTAAAGAGTAAATGAAACCCCTAAATAAACTAAAGAAAACACAGACAAATGACTGAAGAAAATAAGTAAATCCCTGTCAAAAAAAAGCAGGAAAGAAATTGAAGAAGATAGTAGAAGATAGAAAAATCCCCTATGGCCATGAATGGGTAGGATTAATATAGTAAAAATGGCCATCTTACCAAAAGTGATATACAGAATCAATGTAATTCCAATTACATTAAAATTCCAATACAATTCTTCATAGCCATTGAAAGAACAACACTCAACTTCATATGAAAAAATAAAAAACTCAAGAGAGCTAAAACACACCTGTCCAATAAAAGGACTTCTGGAGGTATCACCATCCCTAATATCAAATAGTACTCTAGAGCAATTGTAATTAAAATGGAATTGTATTGGCATAAACACATACAGGTTGATTAGTGAGATCAACTCAGAGTCACAGAAGTAAAACCACACCACTACAGACACCTTTTTTTAAAATTAAGGATCCAAAACTATACAATGGAAAAGAAAAAGAAAAAGCATCTTCAAAAAGTGATTATGGTCTAACTGGATGACTGCATGGAAAAGAATGCAAAGAGATCCATATCTATCACTGCACAATCTGCAAGTCCACATGGATCAAAGACCTCAACATAAAACCAGACATACTAAACTTGATAGAAAAATAATTGGTGAAGAGCCTTTAACCCATTGGCAGAAGTGCCAGCAGGAATTGTGGTTGGATGTATTGCATGAGAAAGAACCTATTTTTAATAAAAAGTTGATTATAAGTAGGTAGGTGGGTAGATAGAGATAGATAGATAGATAGATAGATAGATAGATAGATAGATAGATAGATAAACAGACAGACAGACAGACAGATGATACATATACAAGAACAAAATCAGTAACTTCTCAGTATCATAGTTCCTATATAACAGAGCTCAAATTAGAATTGTAGTCCAGGTAAGTAGCATCTACTGAGACATATACTCACTTAGATGTAAACAATAAGATTGCTTCCTTTCTATATTGGACTTTTTTATTTAAATTTCAAAAGTTATTTCCGGTTTCCCAACCATAAACCCCCTATCCCATTCCCCTCCCCTTCTTCTATGATGGAGTTCCCTCTCCCCAATCCTGCTTTCTGCTCCCCTGACATTACCATGCACTGGTGGGATCCAGCCTTGGCAGGACCAAGGGCTCCTCCTCCCATTGGTGCCCAACAAAGTCATCCTCTGCTACATATGCAGTTGGAGCCATGGGTCTGTCTACGTGTACTTTTTAGGTAGTGGTTTAGCCCCTGGGAGCTCTGGTAGGTTGGTATTGTTCTTGTGGGGTTGAAAGCCCCTTCAACTCAGTCAATCATTTCTCTAATTCCATCAACAGGGACCCCATTCTCAGTTCAATGGTTTGCTGCTAGCATTTGACTCTGTATTTGACATGCTCTGTTGAGGCTCTCAGTAGACAGCTATGACAGGTTCCTATCAACATGAACCTCTTGTCTTCATCAATATTGTCTAGTTTTGGTGGCTGTATATATAAGAGCTATATACCCAGGAGAGGCAGGCTCTGAATGGCCATTCCTTCAGTCTCTGCTTCCAACTTTGTCTCCAAAGCCCCTCCTATGAACATTTTTGTTCCACCTTTTAAGAAGGACTAAAGCATCCACACATTGGTCATCCTTCTTGAGCGTCAGGTAATTTGAGTTTTTGGGCTAATATCCACTTATCAGTGAGTGCATACCATGTGTCTATGCACGTGTGTGTGTGTGTGTGAGAGAGTGTGTGTGTGTGTGTGTGTGTGTGTGTGTGTGTGTAGTGTGTGTGTGTGTGTGTGTGTGTGTGTGTGTGTGTGTGTGTGTGTGAGAGAGAGAGAGGGGGGGGGAGATTGGGTTACCTCAAACTGGATGATATTCTCTAGTTCCATCCATTTGCCTTTGAATTTCATGAAGTCATTGTTTTTGGTAGCTGAGTAGTAGTCCACTGTGTAGATGTACCACATTTTCTGTATCCATTCCTCTGGCGAAGGGTATCTGGGTTCTTTCCAGCTTCAGGCTACTATAGATAATGTTGCTATGAACATAGTAGAGCATGTGTCCTTGCTGTATGTTAAGGCATCATTTGAGTATATGCCCAGGACAGGTATAGTTGGATCTTCAGGTAGGGAGGATCCTCCAGACTGATTACCAGAGTGTAGTACCAGTTTGCAATCCCACAAACAATGGAGGAGGGTTCCTCTTTCTCCACATCCTCCCCAGCATCTGTTCTCTCCTGAGTTTTTGATCTTAGCCATTGTGACTGACATGAGGTGGAATCTCAGTTTTGTTTTGATTTGCATTTCCCTGATAACTAAGGATGTTGAATATTCCTTTAGGTACTTCTCAGTCATTTGATATTCCTCAGCTGAGAATTGTTTGTTTAGCTCTGTACCCCATTTTTAACAGGGTTATTTGGCTCTCTGGAGTGTCAACAGTCTAACTTCTTGAGTTCTTTGTATGTTTTGGATATTAGCCCTCTATCAGATGAAGAATTGGTAGAGATCTTTCCCCAATCTGTTGGTTGCCATTTTTGCCTAGTGACAGTGGCCTTTGCCTAACAGAAGCTTTGCAGTTTTATGAGGTTCCATTTGTCAATTCTTTATCTTAGAGCATAAGCCATTGATGTTTTGTTCAGGAAATTTTCCCCAGTGCCCATGTGTTCAAGGCTCTTCCTCACTTTTTCCTCTATTACTTTGAGTGTATCTGGTGTTATGTGGAGGTCTTTGATCCACTTGTACAGGGCAATAAGAATGGGTTGATTTGCATTCTTCTATATGCTGACTTCCAGTTGAACCAGAATCATTTGTTGAAAATGCTCTTTTTTTCCATGATGGTTTTAGTTCCTTTGTCAAAGATCAAGTGACCATAGGTGTGTGGGTTCATTTCTTGGTCTTGTATTCTATTCCTCTGATGCACTTGCCTGTCTCTGTACCAATACCATATAGTTTTTATCACTATTGTTCTGTAATACTGCTTGAGGATAGGGATGGTGATTCTCCAAAAAGAGCTTTTATTTTTGAGGATAATTTTTGCTATCCTGGGTTTATATTCCAAATGAATTTGCACATTGCTTTTTCTTTCTTTTTTTTTTTTATTAACTTGAGTATTTCTTATATACATTTCTAGTGTTATTCCCTTTCCCGGTTTCTGGGCAAACATCCCCCTCCCTTCCTTATGGGTGTTCCCTCCCCACCCTCCCCCATTGCTGCCCTCCCCCAACAGTCTAGTTCACTGGGGTTCAGTCTTAGCAGGACCAAGGGCTTCCCCTTCCACTGGTGCTCTTACTAGAATATTCATTGCTACCTATGAGGTCAGAGTCCAAGGTCAGTCCATGTATAGTCTTTAGGTAGTGGCTTAGTCCCTGGAAGCTCTGGTTGCTTGGTATTGTTGTACATATGGGGTCTCGAGCCCATTCAAGCTCTTCCAGTTCTTTCTCTGATTCCTTCAATGGGGGTCCTGTTCTCAGTTCAGTGGTTTGCTGCTGGCATTCGCCTCTGTATTTGCTGTATTCTGGCTGTGTCTCTCAGGAGAGATCTACATCCGGCTCCTGTCGGCCTGCACTTCTTTGCTTCATCCATCTTGTCTAATTGGGTGGCTGTATATGTATGGGCCACATGTGGGGCAGGCTCTGAATGGGTGTTTCTTCAGTCTCTGTTTTAATCTTTGCCTCTCTATTCCCTGCCAAGGGTATTCTTGTTCCCCTTTTAAAGAAGGAGTGAAGCATTCACATCTTGATCATCCGTCTTGAGTTTCATTTGTTCTAGGCATCTAGGGTAATTCAAGCATTTGGGCTAATAGCCACTTATCAATGAGTGCATACCATGTGTGTCTTTCTGTGATTGGGTTAGCTCACTCTAACTCTATGAAGAATTGGGCTGGAATTTTGATGGGGATTGCACTGAA
This sequence comes from Rattus rattus, assembly GCF_011064425.1. Lineage (NCBI taxonomy): Eukaryota > Metazoa > Chordata > Mammalia > Rodentia > Muridae > Rattus > Rattus rattus. Next base: position 78,840,236 of record NC_046154.1, read on the forward strand.
TCTGTACATTGCTTTTGGCAAAATGGCCATTTTTACTATATTAACCCTGCCAATCCATGAGCACATGGGAGATCTTACCATCTTCTGTGATTTTCAGTATCTTTCTTCAGAGACTTGAGGTTCTTGTCATAAAGATCTTTCACTTGCTTGGTTAGAGTCACACCAAGGTATTTTATGTTATTTGTGACAATTGTGAAGGGTTTCATTTCTCTATTTTCTTTCTCAGTCTGTTCATCCTTTGAGTAGAGGAAGGCTACTGATTTGTTTGAGTTAATTGTATACCCATACACTTTGCTGAAGTTTTTTATCAGGTTAAGTAGTTCTCTGGTGGAACTTTTGGGATCACTTAAATATACTATCATATCATGTGCAAATAGTGATATTTTGACTTCTTCCTTTCCAATTTGTATCCCTTTGACCTCCTTTGTTGTCCGATTGTTCTGGCTAGGACTTCAAGAACTATATTGAATAAGTATGGAGAGTGGGCTGCCTTGCCTAGTCCCTGATTTTAGTGGGATTGCTTCAAGTATCTCTCCACGTAATTTAATGTTGGCTACTTGTTTGCTGTATATTGATTTTACTATGTTTAGGTATGGGCCTTGAATTCCTGATCTTTCCAAGGCTTTTAACATAAAGCGGTGTTGAATGTTTTTCAAATGCTTTCTCAGCATCTAATGAAATGATCATGTGTTTTTTCTTTAATTTTGTTTACATAGTGGATTACTTGATGGATTTTTGTGTATGCTTCTTGTTCTTCATGAAAGAAAATATTTCTGCCTTTGGAAAGATGTTAAAGCAAAAGACAAAATTAATCTTACATATAACTTAATATCTAAACTTATTTTAAGTATGTTGTATATTATATTTTATTTATAACTAAATGTCGGAAATATTTTCTCCAAGGAATTAATTAAAACTTTAAAAGTTGTTGATGTGATAGAGCATTTTAAATTCACTTCTCTGTGCTCTATTGTAGAGAAATTACTTACTATTTACTCCCAAGAAGACTTATGAGAGTGACTTCCGTAGGTAGCAGAATAGCTGTATCATGAGTGAGAACTAAAAATAGGAAACTTCAACTTAATGTCTGTTTGTCTCTAAAAATATATTTCTTTAAATGAAAGTGATAAAAAATAAATTGCTGTTATGAGCAGTATGTAAGCAAAAAAAAAAAAAAAAAAAAAGATAATAGTTCAGCTACATTTAGCCTATTGAGCATTTGGCATGTGGCTAGTCCAACCTGGAAGATAACTATTAAATAAACAGCAGATTTAAAAGAGTAGTTGATTTGTTTATATTTTACAAGAGTAGATGAAAATAAACAATGAAAATATTTCTGTGTAAGCCATTATTCTTGTGTAAGTCACATCTTCTTTATTATTAGCCTTTTCCCAACTTAGTGCATTTTTAAACTAACTCACAAACTTAGTACCATATGTGTGCCCTTTAACCCTCTTCATTTGGGAATGCCTGGCCAAAATCTAGACCAGGGATTTGAGAAGCATCTATCCCTGGTCCAATAAACAGCCTGTCTATCAGATTTGCCTGGTCAACTTAAGGCCCTCTATCTCCTGCACTGCATTTTATGAAGGCCAGATTATCACATTAGATGCAAAACAAAGAAGTCCACATGTCTGATCAAATCGCAAAAACAATATGAATATAAAAACAAACAAAAAACAAAACAAAACATGTCTTCCATGAAATGCCCTCGACTTTTAGAAATGTTATCTAATGAGAACTAGATAAACGATAGGATACAATTTAAATTATAGGATTGAATTTAAACTAACAGTCATAAACTTTATCAAATAACTTAACAAATTGAAAGACACAAACAAGAACTTCATTGAACTCCAAGGGAAAAAACATGTGAGCAATGTCCAACAAAATACATGAATATACTTAAATGAAATATCAAAGATAGTTCCAGATAAACACTGAATTCAATAAACAGTAAAAAAAAGATTAATTGAAAACCTAATAACACTCCTAGAAAACTTAAAGGAAAGAAGAATGAATCAAGCAGAAGATGGAATATCAGGGCTTGGAGATAAAGTAGAGTATCTAGCCAAAATAAGCACAGGACATGAAAAAAATAAAATCACAGAAAAGGAATAAACAAGAAACTTGGAACATTAGCAAAAACTAGCTCTTTTAATTATGGGCATAGAAGGAGAAGAATCCCAGGTCAATGGCATAGACCATATCATTAACAAGAGGACAAATGCAAACATCCTCAAGAAAGAGAGATCCATACAGACAAAACATACAGATAAGTGATGTAGACAAAACCAAGATAGAAACACTCAAGGAATATCTTACAAAAACAATAACATAGAGAAAAGAAACAACATTGAAATTGATAGAATAAAAGCCACAACTCACATTTAAAAGAAAAAAATCAGCACGAGACCTGTAACTCAAAAACTGGAAGAAGAAAAAACAACAACAACAACAACAAAAACAACAAAAAACCTCCTGGAGCAATGCATTCCAATTTCTAAGAGACCACCTTATCAACCTAGATGACTATATTAAGCAAAGCTAACTGCACAAAGAAAAGTTTTGAAGCAGAAAGAAAAGTTTTCCATAACCAAACAGGCTTTAAAAATTATTAGCAACAAAAGCAAAAAAACACTAAACAAAATACTGAAAGCAGTACTTGAAACTGAAAGAGAAATATACACAGTCAAGAAAAAAAGATACTATAATTTAATGAAAGATTAAAAAAAAACGGTGCTGGAGAGATGGCTCAGCAGTTAACAGCACTGGCTGCTTTTCTAGAAGATTCTTGTTCAATTCCCAGCTCAAAACTGTAAGTCCTATTACAGGGGTTCCCATACACTCACAAAGAATTGCAGTGAAGTGACCAATGTTCATACAAATAAAAACAAATAAAATTTTAATAAAAGTTAAAGCAAAACTGGAGAGCTAATAATAAAAAATCATAATGCGCATCTACATATATTTAGATAATAACTTTACATATTAGGGACCTCAACTCTCCCATTAAAAGACACAGAGTAGGTAAATAGACAAAGAAATAAAATGCAGCTGTTTTCTATAAGAAACTCACTTTATTTTCAATGATAGGCACAACCTTGAAGTGAAAGTACATGGAGGAAAAGTATTCAAATCACAATCAAAACTCAAACCAGTTTAGCCATCCTAATATCTGAAAAAAATAAACTTCAAGTTAAAACTAGCATGACATGAAGAAGAGCACCTCATTCTAATAAAGGTAGCATTCGAACTGAACTGATCCAACAGCCTCCTTCACCCAAATCCCAAAGGGGAGAGAGCTGAACATCCAGAAGTTCAGACAATCCTGAGAACGCAGGACAGACTGCCACTTCTGCCCACCTCTGCCCTCATCCCTGGCCCAAGAGGAAACTGCATACTGCCTCTGGATACAGGAATAGAGGACCATTCAGAAGCAGGAAACAACCGGGTCCAGCTTATACCCGGAACTTAACTGAACTGGTCACACAGCTTCCTGCACCCAAATCCTATGGGGAGAGAGCTGGACCCTCAGAAGTACAGAGACTCCTGAGAGCTCAGAGGAGACTAATCTCTGCCTACATTCCAACAAAAGAAGAAATCGACTAGTGCTATCTGTGCCCCCTGGGAATAGGGAACTAGGAGCAGTAAGGGGCAGGACACTTCTGGTTTCTGCTTGCACCATGAGCTGAAAGCCAGTCACCATGAGCACCTACAAACCTGAAAGCAGAGGTAAGACAAACTCTTTGGTTAAATTTGACCTGCCTGGAGGCCTCAGGACACACAAACCCAGGAGCACTCTGGGACAGGACCCTTCTGGTTTCTGCCTGTGCCCTGAGCTGACCCAGTCACAAAGTTCACTCTACACAGATCTGGCTGAAAGAAAACATGTCTACAGGAGTGTTTACACACAGGCCTAAAGGAGGGTCTAGCCACTGTCAGAGACAGCAAGACAAGCTAACACCAGAGACAACCTGATGGTGAGAGGCAAGCACAGGAACCTAAGCAACACAAATCAAAACTACTTGGAATCATCAGAACCCAGTTCTCCTACCAAAGCAAATACTACATATCAAAACATACCAGAAAAGCAAGATTTAGATAAAAAATCACATACCATGATGATAATGGAGGACTTTAAGAAGGACATAAATAACTCAGTTAAAGAAATACAGAACAACAAAGGAAAACACGTAGAAGCACTTAAAGAAGAAACTCAAAAATCCCTTAAAGAAATATAGCAAAACACAAACAAACACGTGAAGGAATTGAACCAGGATTTAAAAATGGAAAGAGAAACAATAAAGAAAGCAAAAAGGGGAAAAGCCTGGAGATAGAAAATCGAGGAAAGAGATCAGAAGTCGTAGATGCAAGCATAGCCAGCAGGATACAAGAGACAGAAGAAAAAAATCTCAGAGGCAGAAGATACCATAGAAAACATCAACACAACCATCAAAGATAATGTAAAACAGAAAAAGTTCCTAGCCCAAAACATTCAATAAATACAGGACAAAAAGGATAATAGGTATAGAAGAGAGCGAAGACTCCCAACTTAAAGGGCCAGTAAAAATCTTCAACAAAATTATAGAAGAAAATTTCCCTAACCTGAAGAAAGAGATGCCCTTAAACATACAAGAAGCCTACAGCACTCCAAATAGATTGGACCAGAAAAGAAATTCCTCCCATCACATAATACTCAAAACACCAAAGGCACAAAGAAAGAATAATAAAAGCAGTATGAGAAAAATGTCAAGTAACATATAAAGGCAGACCTATAAGAATTACACCAGACTACATCTACACAATGGAATATTACTCAGCTATCAAAAACAATGACTTTATTAAATTCATAGGCAAATGGTTGGAACTGGAAAATATCATCCTGAGTGAGGTAACCCAATCACAGAAAAACACACATGGTATGCACTCATTGATAAGTGGCTATTAGCCCAAATGCTTGAATTACCCTAGATGCCTAGAACAAATGAAACTCAAGACGGATGATCAAAAATGTGAATGCTTCACTCCTTCTTTAAAAAGGGGAACAAGAATACCCTTGGCAGGGAATAGAGAAGCAAAGATTAAAACAGACACAGAAGGAACACCCATTCAGAGCCTGCCCCACATGTGGCCCATACATATACAGCCATCCAATTAGACAAGATGGATGAAGCAAAGAAGTGCAGGCCAAGTGCAGGCCGACAGAAGCCGGATGTAGATCTCTCCTGAGAGACACAGCCAGAATACAGCAAATACAGAGGCGAATGCCAGCAGCAAATCACTGAACTGAGAACAGGACCCCCGTTGAAGGAATCAGAGAAAGAACTGGAAGAGCTTGAAGGAGCTCGAGACCCCTTGTGAACAACAATGCCAAGCAACCAGAGCTTCCAGGGACTAAGCCACTACCTAAAGACTATACATGGACTGACCCTGGACTCTGGACTCTGACCTCATAGGTAGCAATGAATATTCTAGTAAGATCACCAGTGGAAGGGGAAGTCCTTGGTCCTGCTAAGACTGAACCCCCAGTAAATGTGATTGTTGAGGGGAGGGCGGCAATGGGGGGAGGATGGGGAGGGTAACACCCATAAAGAAGAGGAGGCAGAGGGATTAGGGGGATGATTGCCTGGAAACCTGGAAAGGAATAACATTGAAATGTAAATAAGAAATACTCAAGTTAATAAAAAAAAAAAAAAAAAAAAAAAATTACACCAGACTTCTCACCAGAAACTACAAAAGCCAGAAGATCCTGGACAGATGTCACACAAACACCAAGAGAACACAAATACCAGCCCAGGCTACTATATCCAGCAAAATTCTCAATTAATATAGATGGAGAAACCAAGAAAAAAAAACCAAATTTACACAATGTACTTCTAAAAATCCAGCCCTACAAAAATTAATAGATGGAAAACATTAACACTAGGAGGGAAACTACACCCTAGAAAAAGCAACAAAGTAATCTTTTTGCAACAAAACCAAAAGAAGAGAGACGCACAAACATAATTCCACCTCTAACAACGAAAATAGCAGGAAGCAACAACCGCTATTCCTTCACAGCTCTCAACATCAACGCACTCAATTTCCCAATAAAAAGACATAGACTAAGAGACTGGATATGTAAAGAGGACCCAGCATTTTTGTTCATACAGAAAACATACCACAGAAAAAAAGACAGACACTATTTCAGAGTCATAAGCTGGTAAACGACTTTCCAGGCAAATGGCCCAAAGAAACAAGCTGGAGTAACTATTCTAATATCGAATAAAATCAAATTACAACCAAAAGTCATCAAAAAAGATAAGGAAGGACACTTCATATTCATCAAAGGAAAAATTCACCAAGATGAACTCCTAATCCTAAATATCTATGCTCCAAATGCAACGGCACCTATATTTAAAGAAGAAACCTTACTAAATAAACTTCAAATTACACATTGCACCTCAGACAGAAATAGTAGGAGAATTCAATACCCCACTGTCATCAATGGACAGATCAAAGGGAATTAAACAGAGACATAGAGAAAGGAACAGAAGTTATGAAATGGACTTAACAGATATTTATGGAACATTTCATCCAAAAAAAAAAGGATATACCTTCTTCTCAGCACCTCATAGTACCTTCTCCAAAATTAATCATATAATCAGTCACAAAACAGGTCTCAACAGATAAAGGAAGATAGGAATAATCAAATGCATCCTATCATATCACCACAGACTAAGGCTGGTCTTCAATAACAACAAAAACGAAAGAGATCAACATATACATGGAAATTGAACAACACTCTACTTGGTCAAGGAAGAAACAATGATAGAAATTAAAAACTTCTAAGAAATTAATGAAAATGAAGGACAAACATACCCAAACTTATGCAACACAATGAAAGTAGTGCTGAGAAGAAAACTCATAGCTCTGAGTGCCTGCAAAAAGAAACAGAAGAAAGCATTCAACAGCAGCTGGACAGCAAAAAAGGTTCTAGAACAGAAAGAAGCAAATACACGCAAGAAGAGTAGGCAGGAAATAATCAAATTCATGGCTGAAATCAACAAAATAGAAACAAAAAGGACTGTACAAAGAATCAACAAAATGAGGAGCTGAGTTTTAAGATAGACAAACCCTTAGCAAGACTAGCCTGAGGGCACAGAGAGTGTACCCAATTAAAAAATCAGAAATGAAAAGGGAGACATAACAACAGAATCTGAGGAAATTCCAAAAATCATCAGATCCTACTACAAAAGCCTATATTCAACAAAAATTGAAAATCTGGAGGAAATGGACAATTTTCTATACAAATACTAGGTACCAAAGTTAAATCAGGAACAGATAAATCATCTAAACAACAACCGTAACTCCTAAAGAAATAGAAGCATTCATTAAATGTCTCCCAATCCAAAAGAGCCCAGGACTAGACGGATTTAGTGCAGAAGTCTATCTGACCTTCATAGAAGACCTCATACCAATACTGTCCAAACTATTTCACAAAACAGAAACAGACAGAGCATTAACAAATTCCTTCTGTGAAGCCACAATTATGTTTATACCTAAACCACGCAAAAGACCCAACAAAGAAAGAGAACTTCAGAACAATTTCCCTTATGAATAGTGACACAAAAATACTCAATAAAAATTTTGCAAGCTGAATCCAAGAGCGTATCAAAAGGATCATCCATGATCAAGTAGGCTTTATCCCAGGGATGCAGGGATGGTTCAAACAATCAATGTAATCCACTAGCTAAACAAAATCAAAGCAAAAAAAAAAAAAACACACATGATCATTTCATTAGATGCTAAGAAAGCATTTGAAAAACTTCAACATCCCTTCATGACAAAAGTCCTGGAAATATCAGGAATTCAAGGCCCTTACCTAAACACAGGAAAAGCAATATACAGCAAACCAGTAGGTAACATTAATTTAAATGGAGAGAAACTTGAAGTAATCCACTAAAATCAGGGACTAGACAATTCTGCCCATTCTCCCTACTCATTCAATATAGTACTTGAAGTTCTACCCAGAGCAATCAGACAAGAAAAGGACTCCAACCAAGCAAGTGGAAGATCTGTATGCCAATAACTTCAAGTCTCTGAAGAAAGAAATTGAAAAAGATCTCAAAAGATGTAAAGGTCTCCCATGTCATGGATTGACAGGATTAATATACTAAAAACGGCCATTTTACCAAGAGCAATCTACAGATTCAGTGCAATCCCCATCAAAATTCCAACTCAATTCTTCATGCAGTTAGAAAGAGTAATTTGCAAATTCATTTGGAATAAAAAAAAACAGGATAGCAAAAACTATCCTCAAATATAAAACACTTCTGGAAGAATCACCATCCCTGACCTCAAGCAGTATTACAGAGCAATAGTGATTTAAAAAAAAGAAAGAAAGAAACCTGTATGGTATTCATACAAAGACAAGCAGAGAAACATCAGGAATAGAATTGAAGACCCAGAAATGAACCCACACACCTATGATCACTTGATCTTTGACAAAGGAACTAAAACCATCCAATGGAAAAAAAGATAGCATTTTCAATGGAAGATCAGCATGTAGAAGAATGCAAATCAATCCATTTTTATTGCCCTGTACAAAGCTTAAGTCCAAGTGGATCAAGGACCTCCACATCAAACCAGATACACTCAAACTAATAGAAGAAAAAGTGGGGAAGAGTCTCCAACACATGGGCACTGGGGAAAATTTCCTGAACAAAACACCAATGGCTTAAGCTCTAAGATCAGAAATTGACAAATGAGACCTCATAAAACTGCAAAGCTTCTGTAAGGCAAAGGACACTGTCATTAGGACAAAAGGGCAGCCAACAGATTGGGGAAAGATCTTAACCAATCTTACAACTCATAGAGGGCTAATATCCAAAATATACAAAGAACTCAAGAAGTTAGACTCCAAAGAGCCAAATAACCCTATTAAAAATGGGGTACAGAGCTAAAAACTGATTCTCAGCTGAGGAATATTGAATGGCTGAGAAGCACCTAAAGAAATGCTTAAGACCTTTAGTCATCACAGAAATGGAAATCAGAACATCCCTGAGATTCCACTTCACACCATTCAGAATGTCTAAGATAAAAACTCAGATGGCAGCAGTTGCTGGTGAGAATATAGAGAAAGAGGAAAACTCCTCCACTTTTGGTGGGATTGCAAACTGGTACAACCACTCTGGAAATCAGCCTGCAGGTTCCTCAGATAATTGGACACTGCCCTACCTGAGGTACTACCTATACCTCTCCTGGGCATATACCCAAAAGATGCTCCAATATAGAACAAAAACACATACTCCACTATGTTCATAGCAGCCTTATTTATAATAGCGAGGGGCTGAAAAAAGTCAGATATCCTTCAACAGAGGAATGGATACAGAAAATGTGGTACATCTACACAATGGAGTACTACTCTGCTATCAAAAACAATGACTTCATTAAATTCTTAGTCAAATGGAATGAACTAGAAAATATCATCCTGAGTGATGTAACTCTATCACAGAGAAACACACATGGTATGCACTCACTGATAAGTGGATATTAGCACAAAAGCTCAAATTACACAAGATACAATCCACAGACCACATGAAGCTCAAGAAAAAGGATGACCATAGTGTGGATGCTTCACTCCTTCTGAAAAGGTAGAACAAAAATATTCATAGGAGGTAATATGGAGGCAATGTTTGGAGCAGAGACTGAAGAATGTCTGTTCAGATCCTGCCCCTCATGTGGCATATATATCTCCACCAAAACTAGATAAGATTTATGAAACTAAGAAGTGTATGCTGGCACAACTGGATATAGATGTCTCTTGAGAGAAACAGCCAAAGCACGTCAAATACAGAGGCGAATGCTAGCAGCAAACCACTGAACTGAGAATGGGATGCCCACTGGAGGAATTAGATAAAAGATTGAAAGAGCTGAATGGGCTTGCAACCCCAACAGAACAACAATGCCAACCAACCAGAGTTTCCAGGGACTAAACCACTACCCAAAGACTATACGTGAACTGACCCATGGCTCCAGCTGCACATGTAGCAGAGGAATGCCTTGTTGGGCACCAAAGGAAGGAGAAGCCTTTGGTCCTGCCAAGTTGACCCCTGGAGTAAGGGAATGTCGGGGGGGTACAAAAGTGGGGAGTGGATAGGGAGGGGAACACTCTTATAGAATAAGGGGAGGGGGATGTGATAAGTCCCCCTTATGTCGGGGAAACTAGGAAAGGGAATAACATTTGAAATGTAAACAAAACAAAAAAATTATCAAAAAAAATGATAACATTCATACAGAATGATAAACCTATGTGCACCAAATTCTGGGGCATTCATAGTATCATTAGAGATTACAAAATATTTTAGAATAACACTAGTATGTGATACAAAACTTCTACACTGAAAAAAGAGAATGACGGAAGGCCCTAAATTGGAAATACACCATAATTCATAGATCAGTAGATTCAATATTTCTAAACTGACCATCATATCAAACTACAGAATTCAATACATTATCAATCAATACATGTACAATATTATTCATAGAAATTATAAAGTTATAAAATTCATATTAAACCAGAAATGATAACAGATAGACATAATATTACTGGGCAAAAAAAAAAATAAAGAATATGGAGTGATTTCTATTCTGGATTCCATGATCTATTATAGATCTGTAGTGATAACAATATGTTACTTTTCCTAAAATCAGGCATATAGACTTCTTAGTTATATCTATTGCTGTGAAGAGACACCATGAAAAGAACCTTGTTAACTTGTAAAATAAACCAGTTTTGAGCCTGGAAACATTTCCCCCTATTTTTACAAATACTTGAAAGTTACCAGACATAAAGCTGGTTAGTTTATCTCCAAACATGTCTACTTTTGGGAAACTTATTCTAAAATAATGTTTTATCCTTTGTACTGAAAAAAAAATATTTTCCCTGTCGTGATACCTAAGGAATATGTGCTTTGGTCAGTTTTAAATGCAGCTTTTGAGATCTAAATTCTCACCTTTGACCCTGACACCATCTTCTCCCAGTGGCTCTCTGAACATTTACACAAACCTGAGGTTAATCAAGATGCTGAGTGACCAATTTCTCAAATGTGTTTCTCCCCATGAGCAAATAAAGTTTCTTCTGACCCAGAAACGGGATATGTTGCTTGGGTTTCTCTATGCTGCTGTGGTTTTTTATATATGCGTGGCCCAGGAAATGGCACTGTTGGGAGGTCTAGCCTTGGAGTAGGTATGTCCTTTACGGTGTGGGCTTTAATATCCTTGTCCTAGCTGCCTGGGAGCAAGTCTTCCACTAACAGCCTTCAGATGAAGACCTAGAACTCTCAGCTCTGTCTGCATCATGCCTGCCTAGATGTTGCCATGTTCCCACTTTGATGATAATGGACTGAACCTCTGAACCTGTAAGCCAGCCCCAATTAAATGTTATCCTTTATAAGACTTGCCTTGGTCATGGTGTCTATTCACAGCAGGAAAACCCTAACTAAAGCAGATGCCATTGCACAAGGGAGATGTTTTCCCAACACCTCCACATTGTTAATTGGGAGTAAATGGGAGCCTCTTATCTTTGATGTCTTTATCACAAGACTAAACAAGGTTGATTCTTTTCTTTACAAACATATTATTATAAACAGTACCAAACACAACAAAGAGAACTTGAGAGTGAGTGTCTATTACATATCACTTAGCTTCATTTATTACTAGTTCATGGTTAGACTTTTCAGTCTGTCTTACTCTCTATCCCCACATATGTACTGCATTATGTTAAAACAATGTTCAGACTCTGTTACTTCTAATTTAAATATACCATTATATAGGTATAAAATGTGGAAGGCTTTAAAATCAATGTTATTACTGTGTCTGAAAATTTAATTCCTCACTATCATTAAATATCATTGTTAAAATTTCTCCTTTTGTTTCACATATTTTTCAAGAATACTTAGAATACTTGCCAAATATGCTTTGTTTTATAAGTCATAACTACTGCGAATTACAAGAGTGGATTATTTTTAAGTTTGTGAGTAGAAGACTTCATAAAATGGTATCACATCCTTTTTATTATAGTGAATCTGGAGAAACATACTACCTGCTGTTAATATTGATCAAGGAGTTCAGGTGTTGCCTTTCTGAGCAACCATTATGAAGTTCCCTTTTCAACTAACTATCTTAGCAGGCATTGAAGTTAATTGCTTAGATCAATTATCTCATTACGTGTTGAGACATTGATTTTTCAAAATCTATCATTTTCTCTTCATTTATCAGCTAGAATTTTCCTATAAAGAAAAATATTTGGTCAAATTTTTAGTTATCTTTCTTCCATGAACAGTAACTTAGAACAAGTAAAAGACTGGGTTTTATTGTCATTTATCGACTTTTAGAGTAATTGACCAGTTTTCTAGTAAACCATTGAGTTTACCATGATAAATTGATGATTATTAGTATAGCATATGGACTTCAGTCCATTTCCAGTTAAGTCGTTTTTTTTTTACTATTGCTCCATCTTTGATCAGTGAGAACTTACAAGTTAGTTAAGTCTTTTTCATTAATCATTTTCCCTTTTATGTTGTTATTTCAAAAAAGTATTTTTTGTATGCTTCCCATTGTCTTGGTGATTGACTTGCTTTCTACAATGACAAGGCTTTCCTGCTGTTCTAGTTACATTGCCATTTCTATAATAAAATCACTATGACCAAAGCAAATTACAGAAGTAATAGTTTATTCTGACTTATGATTGCAGAGGAAGAGTCCATGTGGTAAGGGAGACGTGACAGCAGACAACAGGAAAAGAAAACTAAGAGATACCACAGAGGAAACTGAGAACTGGATGTTGGTGAGGATATAAACTTCCAAAGTCCATTTCCAGTGATGCACTTACTCAAACAAAGTTAATGACACTTAAAGACACAGTGCTATATCCGTAGGTCAGAGATTACTCATCCCTCATCAGAAAAGAATCTTCTTGCAGTAGACAGTAATTAAGAAAGAGATTCACAACTGTATAATGTTCAGAAAGTGATTGACTTTGGATAATTCAGCTCTAAATGAGATGTTCTTTTCTTTTTTTTCAAATTCCTTTCCTCAAGGCTCTGAGATCTATGTGAAGAGGAGGCAGAAATTCTGTAAGAGACACAGGTGATGGATGACTCCAAAGAAACAATGTCTTCCAGACCCAATAACACTGACATACAAATGAACTCACAGAGACTGTGGCAGTATGCACAAGATCTGCACAGGTTCAAACCAGACAGAATATTAACACTGAGAATAGGAAGTAGACACCAAGTCTCATTACTATGTAAGAAGCTATTGCTGTCTAATAACTACTGAAAAAGTGAAGATCAATATTCTTCAAGAAAACATCATTTCCTATATCAATCAGACCCCAAAGCAGCCCTGTGACCAACAGTTATCCCACATAAAGCAGATTCTATCTCGTTTGGTTTGGTTTAGCTTTTAGGACCTTTTTGTTAGAGTTTGATGTCTCTTGTCTTATTGATTTTCCTTGGTTTTTGTTTGGTTGGTTTTTTCTTTTAGGGTTTTGAATGAGAGAAAGGATATGAGTGTTGGTAGAGAAAGGATATGAGTGTTGCTAGTAGGGAGTTGGGGAATATTTGGAAGGAGTTCTAAGAGTGCTAAGAATATGATCAAAACACCTTTTATAAAATACTTTTTGAATAAATATTTTAAAATATAAATTTTTTTGATATTTTAATAAAATTATACTATTTCTTCCTTCCATTTCTTCCCACCAAACTCTCCCATATACTCCTGATTACTCTTTTTCAGATCTTTTCTCATTAATTAATTATATAATAAGCATAATCTGACCAGTCTGTATGTTTTTTGTATGTATGTTGTCAGTAATGACCATGTGATCATGGACATACACTTGATGCACTCTTTCTTGAAGAAGACTATTTCTCCCATTCTCAGCATTCCTAGTTGCCTATAGTTCTTTGTCTAAGCTTAAGACCTTATTAGCTTTCCTCCATCCACATCAGCATGTCTACTGTCGTTATTCAGCCCATATTAAGTAGTAATGTTGGTGAGACCTTATGTGTTCAGCTTTTGATATTGCTAGGACACACAATCTCACAGTAAACTCCATGATCCTCTGACTCTTAAACTCTTTCAGCCCCTCTTCACGTTACACATATTACTTTAAAAACAAAAATTCTAATTTCTCATAACATTAACAATTTAAAATATCTTTGCTGATCTTGTTCAGCAAAAGTTACATAATTTATATATATCTTATACATATCCTGAAACATATGTCCAGGTTACTGCATTTTAAATGTCATTTGAAATAATTTTAGGAAGAAATTTTTTGATGCAGTTAATGACTTTAATGATACACAAAATAATTTTATTTCTTCTTTATTTCAATTTGGAAAGATTAATTCCCTTTTTGACTCACATAATTCAAAATTCAAGTATATGGAACAATGCATAATAAGAATAATTCATATATCTGTGGTTTCAGTCTACAAATGTATTTCTGCCTTTCATATATGCATTGCTTCTATAACTTCCTTTTTGCAGTTAATAATATGCTCTGAAACTTGTATTTGATCCATATATAGGGCAAACCCTCATTCATTTATTAGTCACATAATATTCCATTGTGTAGGAGAATTATATGTTAGTTTAGTCATTTATTGTACAAGGCCAAGAGTACAGATAGATGATGATGATGATAGATAGATAGATAGATAGATAGATAGATAGATAGATAGATAAATAGATAGATAGATAGATGATAGATAGATATTGAGATAGATAGACAGACAGACAGACAGAAAACGAAACAGTACTACAGTTCATTTATAGGATTAGACATACAACAATAACCTCTTGTCAGACCTACTTTATCTGTGTCCTGCTAGTCTTCACCAGTGCCAGGTAGCATACAGCTGAGATTTTTCTGTGTAACAATCAAAATCCTCTTTTAAGATTTTTGCATGAACAATTCACATTCACATGACTGAAAGAAAACTGAATCAACCCTAGCTCTGAGAATGCATTCAACTTTTTCTTTGTTTACAAATAACTATGCCTTAGTTGATTAGACTCGATTATTTATTAGGTTTTTTTTTAATTGGATAATTCTTATTTACATTTCAAATGTTATTCCCTTCCCTGGTTTCCTGTCCATAAGCCCCCTAACCCCTCCCCCTTCCATTCTGTAAGTGTGTTCCCCTCCCCATTCATCCCCCCTTACTGCCTCCTCCAAGAATCCCCTACAATGAGGGTCCAACCTTGGCAGAACTAAGCACTTCTCCTTCCACTGGTGTTCACCAAGGCCGTCCTTTGCTACATATGCAGTTGGAGCCATGAGTCATAGTCTCGATTTTTAAAAAATGCCTACATAGAAGGTCTCTATAAAGTTGCCTTACTACTTACTAGGACACCACTAGTGACTTCTCAGTGACTACCTGTCTATGACATGTGTGAGTTAATAAGTCTGCTTGTTTAGTGCCAGCTGAAACAATACTTGCTTAGGGATAAACAACTTCAATATTAGAAAATAGAAATTTCATAAGCCACCGTAGCTTCCTCTTCTCTCTTACCTGGTTCGCTTCTCTTGGGCACACTAGAAAAGGAAGTCTGGGGGACGCATAACAATTTCCCAATAAACAAAAACTCCAGCTCATTCGCTTGCTGCCACCTAATATAGATGACCCCTAGCTGGGAATAATCTCTGATACTTTCAGTAATAGTGCCTGCCTGAACGTCCTAATCCCATTTCCTCCCAGGACACCACTCCTGCAGGGTAGTACCTCTAGGCTCTGAGTATCAAACTTTATTGACAGTTTGGGGTTAACAGAAACATAAAGAAATAAACATAGCATTAGGGTGAGAAGGAATTTATTCATTATTCTCTCCATAAGGAAGTTATAAGTCATCAGTGCCTTAAGCATCCTAACCTCCCACCATGTCACTGAACACCTAACCCATTTCTTCATTCCTAATTCCTCTCTTCTAGCTCCTCTCACCCTCTCAAGGTGGTAGATGATTCCAAAACTCCAATCTAGAGCAGTTATTCTATCTTTACCTAAACTTTTATTCCAGTGATGCCTTCATATCTCTCTTTCAACAGTCACAGGCTTATTAAGATGTTTATTTAAACCAAAGAATGATTCTGACTGAAAAAATGAACATTGTGTTTCTATTAGATAACTATGCTTAAGTCAGCCATCTCTTAATATATTACTGATTTTTCTTCCATGAAATTTAAAAATAAGAATAGCCTTAGTTATTTTATAGCATCACTAGAATGCTTTATTAGTAAGGTTGAAAATACAGTTAAACTCTACATCTCCATGAATAGTATTAGTTTCATAGTAAGTGTTTGGTTGGTACTAGCTGCTTCTACTGCTGCTCTTTCACATGTATCTTTGATCTAAAAAGCTTTTCTGGACCTGCTGCTACGAGGAGATAAAAGTTCTGATAATATACACTGTGAGGACTAACGATGTACATGATCTCAGATAGCCCTTTACATGTAGTGACATGCTCAGACACAGTGTCTCAACACTAAAGAGATTAGAAATAATGTATTGCAAATGCTAGTGAATGAAAAAGAATCAATGGTGTGAGGCCTTAATATTTTACATCTCAGGATATGGATGTTGTTAAACACTGGGGCAAAACTAAGGCATCTGGTACTTTTAAAATCCTAGAAAAAGGGCTGTTTTGATCCTGTTGAAAGATACTCAAACTGTTATCACCCACATTGAAACTGTTGGGAGAGTAGTAGCACTGTCAGGAAATGGCTGCATAATTGCCACTACCAGGTACCATATTTGTAGTCTGTGGGAAACTACACACATAGAATAAATATTTTGTTTTCGATATACAAAGGAAAGAGAAAGAAAAGTTTTCACTGTCTTCTCCCAATCCCCAGTGTCACTGCCTTACCTCTGTTAACTTCTGGGTTATATGTTTCATTCAGGCAACTGTTATTCCACTACAGTGAGAATCAGTAGGTTTACAAGATCATCTCAAAGCCCTCTGACCCTGAACAGAATATTCTCGTTATACTCCAGAGGCAACACAGAAACACAGACAGTCTTCACCCTGCTTCTTCTCCAGTTTTCCTAGATGCTAATGAAATAGTGAGCAATACCAGCTACCCCAAGAATTCATAATGGCCTCAGCTGAGGGCAGAGCCTAGATACCGGGCATTACACAGACAAGAAACAGAGTCCTCAGAGAACTTACAGAACAGCAGAAAACTAGTTTGAGAAAAAATAATTCTCTGCCCAGCACATGAAAGTACCAAGACAATGTTGATGACATTCTCATGAATAGTGCACAACTTCTGAGATTCATGTGGCACAAAAATAAAACCTAAACAGAAAGAGAAAGCAGCTATGTATCAACAATAGGTTACATCCCCAACTGGTGAAGTAGAAACAACTAGGTCCTGGATTCATGGATTGCGAGTGTATGGTCCTGGCTGGTACAGTCCACAGTCGGGAGTTGACACTGACACAGTGTGTTGGTTTGAATAAAAATGGTCTCCATAGGGTTATGTGTTTGAATGTTTGGTCATCAGGGAATGGCACTATTAGTAGGTATAGTCTTGTTGGAGTTAGTTTGGCTTTGTTGGAAGAAGTATATCACTGGAGGCTGGAATTTTGTAGTTTCAGAAGCTCAAGCCAGGCCTAGTGGGTCACTGTCTCTTCCTGCTGCCTGAGGATCCAGATGTAGATCTCGCAGGCCCTCTCCAGCACTGTCTGGCCGAGCTCTACCATGCTTTCCACCATGACAATAATGAACTAAACTTTTGAACTGTATGCCACACCCCTATTAAATGATTTCATTTATAGTAATTGTTATGGGCATAGCATCTCTTCACCAAAAAACAAAAAACAGCAACAACAAAATACCAACAACTAACTAAGACACCCATGTGGAAGTCTCCAAGAAAGGGTTGGGTTCTCTAAAAAAAAAATACAAAACAAGACATCAGAAATGGGATCAACTAAACACTGAAGATCAGGATAAAAAAAAGAATAAAAACCTTGACCTGTATTTCCAAAATTCCGGAGTCCCAGTTCTTAAAACTTAAAGGCTTACTGTTTTAAGCTCTTGTCTTTATAAATGAAGCCTGCATAGCAGAGGGGTGAACTGAGTCCTACACATACATCTGTTTGCCTGTGGCCACTCTCATCCTTAGTGTGGGTGAAAACAATTATAATAAAATTTAAATATATTAGAAAAAAATTAAAGG
Organism: Rattus rattus; assembly: GCF_011064425.1. Taxonomy (NCBI): domain Eukaryota; kingdom Metazoa; phylum Chordata; class Mammalia; order Rodentia; family Muridae; genus Rattus; species Rattus rattus. Next base: position 78,858,480 of record NC_046154.1, read on the forward strand.
CTTAAGGAGAGAGTTTGCTTCAAGAATTTCTCAACATTCAACCAAAAGTATACTCACAGAGTATGAAGAAAACCAGGTATAGGGATCCTGGCAAATAAGAGGACTGATCATTATTATTTAATAGAAGTTTCTTAAGAAAGTAACTAATTAAATACACCTGCATTAAAATGATGGCATGGCTATTATCTGCCCACACAGACAAACTGAGAACCATAAAGTCTGAAATGCAGCAATCAGCAGGCCTAATTGTCTCCTGTAAGAAATGGCTTTTGTTTTACTTAGTACTCCATCAAAACCACTAAGTGTTAATGTGTCCCATATAATCTATCTGGCCAGCTAACTAGTTTAATTCATCACACACCATGAGAAAGAATAAAAGCAGGGGTTTAGTGACAAGTTAATAGTAGAGGCAGGAAACAAAATGGAGAAACATACTTTGATTGATGGTGCAGAACTATTAGGTACTACTATAGATGGACTCTGTCTAGCTTTATATAGTGGGCAATCAAAGCAAAATAGATCTAGTAATTTAAACCTTTAAACATGTTCTTCCCGTTAAAAAAAAAAATTGAAAGGCTAGTGGGTGTACTGCATCCCTACAGAACAATATCTAAAAGTAGATTCAGTTTAACAAATCTACATTCAAGTTCCTCATTGGCCTGATTAACTCTTCTGTAAAGCACCCCCTTTGTTATAAAACTCTGTGTTGCCTTTCTTCACATTTTCCCACACCAAGTGTGGCTAAATGAAGGGATAGCCACACTTAGCATGTACTGGGTCAATGCAAAAATGTTTGCATTGTATTAGACTGAAGAGATGTAGTCTGTTTGGAATAATAGTTTGGTTTAAGACACTGTGTTAGAACAACAGGGGGTTGTGATGGGTGGGAAATTCTCCACAGCCAGTTACTGGGTAACTGAGCTAATAATATCCAACTTCTTATCTGACAGCTTCCTCTACGAAAGCTGGAAGAGTTTACAGGCTGTCACAATTTGTAGAGTACAAGCACATTTCTCTGACCAATGATACTATAAGTCAGATGTCTATAGCAAGGTATTAGAGATGGAAAGCAGATGAAAATGCCTGCTTCCTCTTCTGATTCCCCTTCTTTCCTTCCTGACCTTAATATTGACAACTCCAAAGCATTACCTTGATCTCACTAAACCATGAAATGTGTTCCAAAAGCTGCCTGCTTCTAGATTTCGTTTTTTAAAATATTCATTGTATTTAAAGCCAGATATTTTTTAAAAATTGCGTGAATGTGTATGTGTACATACATGTTTATGGGTAGCTATGTGAATGGGAGTGAAGGTCCCTGCAGAGGTATGAGATCCACCTGAATCTGGAGTGGTGGCGAGCTCTCTGATATGGATGCTGGTTACCAAACTTGGCTCCTCTGTAAGAACAGTACACGCTTTTAGTTGCTGAGCCATCACCAATGCCAAAAGTTATTAAAAGATGAATTTCCAAATTTATGACCTAATAAGAGTTTGGCATGTTATTTTCCAAAGCATTTTTTGTTAAATACTGCATGAATATGACAAAACTTCATGTTGTCCTAATATTTGCATGAATTGAATTGGCTGCCAAAAACTACCCTTGCTGGATTTTTCCATGCTTCTAATGGAATTTAGATTTAAATGAAAAGTTTAGACTACATAGCATATTTTGCACAGTATATCAGCAGAGCATTTACAGTATTTTAGTGGTCTATTTTGCAATATGCTTGCTATTAACATAATCTCTGAAATTTAAGCACATCTTCTTGAGTGATTTACTGAGTAATCCTTTGAACAATGGTAAACATTAATAGGAGTTTTATAGCCCAAAATATTCCCACTAGGTTTGAACCTAAACCTGGCAATGTACTCTCCCATCTGCAGAGATAACAGAGCTTAGGAGACTATGTACTATCATGCGAAGAGCACTGAGGTACCTTCAAAAACATGAATTTCTAGCTCAGATTCCCAGCCATCCAACTTCTAGTGTACTGTTACCAACTGGCCTGTTGAACTGGGTGTCTACAGGTTCTTAGAATCTTGTTTAGAGAATTAAAGAAGAACTCACAAATCACATAGCCCACTCTTTCCCCACCTATTCAATATAGTACTTGACATCCTAGCCCGAGCAATTAGAAAACAAAAGGTCAAAGGAATACAAATTGGAAAGGAAGGAAAAATATCACTATTTGCAGATGATATGATAGTATACTTAAGCGACCCCAAAAAATCCCACCAGAGAACTACTAAGCCTGACAAACAAATAATCCTATTAAAAAATGGGGTACAGAGCTAAAGAAGAATTGTCAACTGAGGAATACTGAATGGCTGAGAAGCAAATGTTCAACATGTTTATTCATCTGGGAAATGCAAATCAAAACAACCCTGAGATTCCACCTCACATCAGTCAGAATGTCTAAGAACAAAAACTCAGTTGTCAATGATGCAGGCAAGGATGTGGAGAAAGGGGAACACTTCGCCATTGCTAGTAGGATTACAGGCAGGTACAACCACTCTGGAATCAGTCTGGCAGTTCCTTAGACAATTGGACATAATATTACCTGAGGACCCAGGTATACCATTCCTGGGCATATACCTAAAAGATGCTCCTACATATAGCCAGGACACATTCTCCACTATATTCAAAGCAGTTGTATTTATAATAGCCAGAATCTGGAAACAACCCAGCTGTCCTTCAACAGATGAATAGATACAGAAATTGTGCTACATTTACACAATGGAGTACTATTCAACTATTAAAAACAATGACTTCATGAAAATTCTTAGGCAAATGAAAGGAACTAGAAAATATTTCATGAGTGAGGTAGTCCAATCTCAAAAGAACACATACGTTATGGTATGATAAGTGGATATTAGCCCAAAAGCTTGGAATACCCAAAATACATGAAGCTCAAGAAGAAGGAAGACCAAAATGTGGATGCTTCAGTCCTTCTTAGAAGGGGGAACAAAAATAATCACTGGAGGAAATATAGAGATAAAATGTGAAGCAGAGACTGAAGGAAAGGCAACCCAGAGACTCCCCACACAGGAATGCATCTTATATACAGCCACCAAACCCACACAGTATTCCTGATGCCAAGAAGTGCATGCTGTCAAGAGCCTGATATAGCTGTTTCCTAAGGGGCTTTGCCGGAGCCTAACAAATACAGAGGGGGATGCTCACAGCCAACCATTGAACTGAGAACGGGGTTCCCAATAGAGGAGTTAAAGAAAGGACTGAAAGAGCTAAAGGGGTTTACAACTCCATAAGAAGAACAAAATATCAACCAACCAGAGCTCCAGGGATTAAACCATTCTCCCAAGATTGCATAGGGATAGATCTATGACTCCAGCTGCACATGTAGCAGAGGATGTCTTTTGTGGGCATCAATGGGAGGAGAGGCCCTTGGCCCTGTCAAGGCTCGATGCCCCAGTGTAGGTGAATATCAGTGTGGGGAGGTGGGAAGTAGTGGGTGAGTGGGAGGAGGAGTACCCTCATAGAAGCAGGGAGAAATTGCTGGTTTCTGGAGGAGAAACTGGGAAATGGGATAACATTTGAAATGTAAATAAAAATATCCCATAAAAGAAAACAATGTCAAAAGAAGACAAAAAAAGAATTGTTTCTTTATTATTATTATTATTATTATTATTATTATTATTATTATTATTATTATTATGTGATTTATTTACTTTACATCCTGATCCTAGCTTCCCTTTCCTACTTTCCTTCTCACTTTCTCTTCCCTTGCACACTCCTTTCTTAACAGAAAAGGGCCGCCCTCCTGTGGCTCTCAGCCAGTCTTAGCATATCGAGTTACAGTAGAACTAGGTGCTTCTTCTATTGAGGCAAAACAAGACAGACTAGTTAGTAGAAAGGAATCCAATGGTAGGCAATATAGGCAGACCCAGCCCTTCCTCATACCTTAAGAGTCCCATGTGAAGACTTACCTGTACACCCCCATGCAATATTTTTGTTTAGAAGTTCAGTCTCTGTGAGAATCCATGTATCCAGATTAGTTGATTCTGTAGGCTTTCTTGTGGTGTCCATGACCTCTCTGACTTCTTCAATCCTTCTTCACCCTCTTCCGTAGGATTCACCAAGATACATCTAATGTTTGGCAGTGGGTCTCTTTATCAGTTTCCACTAATTTCTGGGTAGAGCCTCCCAGATGACAGTTATGTGAGGCCCCTGTCCACCAGTATACACAATATCATTACTAGGGTCAGAGGTGGGCTCCCACCCATGGTATGGGTTTCAAGTTGCCCCAGTCATTGGTTGGCCATTCCCTCAAATTTTATTCCATCTTTAAACTCTGAACATCTTGTAGGCAGGACAAATTGTGTCTACGGTTTTGTGGCTGGATTAGTGCTCCATTGGAAGTCTTGCCTAGTTCCAGAAGAAGGCTGTGTCAGGCTCCATTATCCCTCTTTGCTAGCAGTCTTCGCTAAGGTCACCCAAATAGATTCCTGAATTGTTTCTTTTGTAATGACAACTAATTTGTGTTCTCTTTCCTGGGGAAGACTGACTCTCCAACTCCAGGAGAGTTGCCTATAGTTCTTTATATCAGGTTGAGGCCTTGTGGACTTTTCCCCATTCACATTGACATGTCTGTTGGTGTGGTTTTGACAATCATGTTGGTGACACTTTATGCATGTAGCTTCCAACATTACATAAAAACAGAACATCAGAGCAAAGTTCCTGATCCTCTGGTTGTTACAGTATTTCCACTCTCTTCCACAATGTTCCCTGAGCTATAGCTGTGAGATGTTTTGTTGATGTGTTCATTGGGTCAGTGTCACAAAATTCTACATTTTGATTGGTTGTAGAGTTTTTATTATATATTTTGGATATAAATACTCTCTAATATATAGCTGGAAAAGATTCTTTCCACCTCTGCTCTTTACTCTTTACAATTTCTTATTCTTAGCTATACAAAGGGTTTTTTGTTTATTTGTTTTATGAGGGCCCATATGTCTATTGCTGAATGTAATTTCCTGTCAAATGGAGTCCCATCCAGAAAAATTCTTTTCTACAACAACATCATGTAGGATATCACTTATGCTTTTCTTTCCATCAGTTTCAGTATTTCTGGCTATACCTTGAAGTCACTGATCCACCTCAAATTAATGGTTTTTGACAATGGACAGATAGAGCTCTTATAGTTTCTGGTGTATTTTTGTTGTTGTTGTTGTTGTTGATGATGATGATGATGTTGTTATTGTTGTTATTGTTGTTACCTTTGTCAAATACCAGATGGATGTAGTTAAGTAGACTTATGTTCAGGTCTTCTATTGGTCAACATATCTGTTTTTGTGCCAGTATCAGGTTGTTTTTAAAATTATTACGCTACAAAATATCTTTAAATCTGAAATAATAGTCCCTCCAGCATTGTTTTCTGGTGCTGTTAAGAGAAAATAATTTCTTTGGCCATATTTTCTCTTTTGGATTTTTTAGGGCATTTTTCTATTTCTGTGAAAAATGTCGTAAAGCTTATTATAAAAGTTCCATCAAATCTCCAAATTGCTTCTTATATGGCAGTTATTTTCACAATATTAATTCTAACAATCTATGAGCAGTGAAGATGTTTTCATTTTCTAGTGTCTCTCTCAATTGTTTTCTTCAGAGAATTAAAGTTTACGTTGTAGATGACTTTTGCCTTTTGGGATAAGGTTTGTTCCTAAATAGTTTATTTTCCTTGAGAGTATTGTGAATGGGAGTATGGTATGTCTATGATATCATTCTCAGAATGTTTGTGCTGTTCATATATAGAAAACTGGTTTGTAGAAAGGTTACTGGTTTTTTTATGTTGATCTTGCCACTTTGCAACAGCTGTTAATCAATCCTGTAACCTTTCTCTTGTAATTTTTAGGTTCTTTTATGTATAATATCACATCATCTGCAAATAAAAATAGTTTGTTTTCTTGTAGTAAGCCCTTTAATTTCCTTCTCTTGCCTTATTGCTCCACCTAGTGGTTTATCACTATATTGAAGAAAAGTGGGGCTAATGGACAGACAGGCTTCTTCATTTTAATGGGATTGCTTCCAGGTTTCTCCTATTTAGGATGATGGGGGTTTGTCACAAGTATCCTTTGTTATATTGACGTATTTTCCCTCCAGTTTTTCTCTCTCTAGGACTCCTATTATGTTAAATTTTTGTCAAAGAAGACCATGTGATTTTTATCTCTAAGGGCATTTATATAATTTATTATATTTATTGACCTAAATTTGTTAACTCTTCCCTGTATTTCTGAATAAAGGCAATTGATCATGGTGAACATTTTCAAGTATCTCATTGAGGATATTTGCATCATTGTTTAGCAGGGATATTGGCTTATAATTTTCTCCTGTTGTTGTTGTTGTTGTTGTTGTTGTTGTTGTTGTTGTTGTTGTTGTATCTTCACCTGGTTTTAGTATTAGAGGAAAGTGATACTTGATTCATAGAAGTCTGGGCGTTCTACTTTGACCCTTTTATTTGTTTGCTTATGAAGGATTGGCTATAAATCTTCCTTGAAAATATAGTTGAATTTTGCCATGAATCCATCTCAGCTTGGTGATTTTCAAAAGACATTTTATTACTGTTTGGACCTTTTTTGTTATGTGTTTGTTTAAATTGTTGATCTCCTATGAGTTAAACTTTGTTGGTCATTGCTTCTCAAATATATCCATTTCTTTATTTATTTATCCATTTTACATCCCAATCACAGTTCCCTACTTTTTTCCCAGTTCCCCCTCACACAGACCCTTCCTTCTCCTGTGAGACAAGTGAGCCCACACTCTGGGTGTTACCCCACCCCTGGCACATCAAGTCCCTGCAGGAATAGGCACATCCTCCCTCATTAAGGCCAGATAAAGGGAAGAGGATTCAGAGGCAGGGAACAGAGTCAGGAACAGCCTCTGCTCCAGTTGTTAGGGGAATGTATGAAGGCTAAGATGCATATCTGCTACATACGCACAGCGTGAAGTAGGTGAGCTACATCACCGATGCTTGCTTTGTAGATGGTGGTTCAGTCTCTGAGAGCCCCATTGGTCCAAGTTAGTTGACTCTGTTGGTTTTCTTATGGAGACCTTATTCCTTCCAGGTCCCTTCATCATTCACCCCACTTTTTCCACAAGACTGCCTAAGCTCCATTTAATGTTTAGATGTGGGTCTCTGCATCTCTTTCCACTGGCTGTTGGGTGGAGCCTCTCAGCGAACAGTTACTTTAGGATTCTTTCTTCAAGCATAACAGAGTATCATTAATAGTGTCAGGAATTGATTCTTTCCCATGGGATGGGTCTCAATTTGACTCAGTCATTGGTTGGTCATTCCCTCAATCTCTGCTCCATCTTTGTGCCCGCATATTACGTACATTCAGATTGAACATTTTGTGGATGGGTTAGTGTCCTTATCTATTTACTGAGAGGCCCGTCTAGCTACAGGAGGTGGCCACTTCAAATTCCATATCCCCCACTACTAGGAGTCTCAGCTCTAGTAACCATCATAAACTCCCTCCCCCCAACCCACCACCAGCCTCACCCTCCAGGTCTCTGCCCTTCCTAGAGAAGCTCCCTTGATATCCCCACACCTGATAACAGTGCTCCCCTTCCCATCCCCTCTCCTAACCAGTTCCAACCTTCTACCCACCTCTGATGTCTATTTTATTTCCCCTTCTGAGAAGGATTCAAGCAACTTCTCTGGGGCCCTCCTTGTTGTTTGGCTTCTTTGGGTCTGTGGATTGTAGAATGGTTATCCTGTACTTTATGTCTAATATCCACTTGTAAGTACATATCATGCATGTGCTTCTACATCTGAGTCAAGGAGGAAAGTTGTTAATGTCTTCCCCTAGTAATAGTCTGAATTTTTGTCATGTTTTCTTTATTTCCATTTCATTAATTCCTGTTCTGGTTTTCATTATTTCTTGCTGCCTGTGGGATTTAGGTTTGTTTTCATTGTTCCAACATCTTGAGTTGCATCAATCTTTTGTTCCCATTCTAATTTTTATAAATGTAAGCACTTAAGAGCTATGTTTCTCCAGTCATCTGCTATAACCAGGTAAGATTTCCAATGGAGGCATGAGCATACCAACCCAGCTACAAAACATTAGACGCACAGTTTGTCCTGTCTACAAGACATGCAGGGCTAACGATGGAGTAGAAATCAAGAGAATGGCCAACCAATGATTGGCCCAACTTGAGACCTATGCTATGAGAGAAAGCTTACCTCTGACACTATTAATGATATTCTGCTCTACTTTCGGACAGGAGCTTAGCGTAACTGTCATCTGAGAGATTTAACCAGCAACTGATGAAAATAGAAGCAGACACCCACAAACAAACATTAGTCAGAATTGGGGAATCCTGTGGAAAAGAGGAAGCAAAGATTGAAGGAGTCAGAGGGGTCAAGGACACTACAAAAAAAAAACTATAGAATTGACTAACCTGGGCCCATATAGGCTCAGAGAGGCAGACCCAGCAACCAGAAAGCATACATAGGATAGAACTAGGCCCTCTGCACATACGTAACAGTTGTGCAGCTAACAGCAGGAGAAATGGCTGTCTCTGACTCTGTTGCCTGCTTTTGGATCACTTTCCCCTAACAGGGTTGCCTTGTCTAGCCTCATTAGAAAATGTACATAGTCCTACTGCAACTTAGTATGTTAAGGCAGGTTGATACCCATAGGAGGCCTCCCCTTTTCTCATGAGAAAGGGGGAAATGAGGGGAGTAGTAGTGAGATGGGGAGACTGGAATGAAAGAAGAAAGGGGAAGCTATAATCTGGATGTAAGTAAAGTAACCAATTAATTAATTAATGAAAAAAGAGTAGATTGGTTTCCCATGAACACCAAGATAGCTACAAGTCCTTTATGTACAATGGCGTAATGGCCTACAAGATATGCTACTACAATGGTGGCACAAAGCTTTGTGGGCTTAACCAACCAATAAGTGATCTGATTTAAGGTCCACTGCAAGAGGTAGGCCCTTACCCAACACTGCTTGGGTGACCACAAACCTGAGACCAGACAGCTTAGAGACCTAGAGTAAGCCCCTCCCACAGAAAAGTAATGATAAAATACCACCTAATTATATTCTGCTACAGAGATAGAATAACGCCGTGCTTATCAGAGATGCTTCCTCCTGCAGCAGGTGGGAACAGATAAAGAGAGCAAAGCCAGAGTAAGAGACCTTGGAACAGTCATCCCTAATTGGGATATCCATCAAAGTCCTCCCCTCAGAACTTAGGGAAGCCCTAGGAAAAGAAGACTGGAAGCTACAAGAGCCAGAAGTGATGGAGGAAATCAAGAACAAGGCCATCTAAATCAACATGTACAAAGCTCATATGAACTCACAGCAACTGAAGCAGCATGCACAGTGCCTGTGTGGGTCTGCACCAGGCCCTCTGTATATACTATAGCTACCAGTTTTAGTGCTTATATGGATGGGGTCCCTGAGTGTGCAAATAAGTGGGTCTCTGATTCTTGTGCTTTCTAGTGGGCTCTTTTTGTTTCTGTTGGTTTGTCTTACGTGAGATCAATGTGATAGTTTTTGATTTATCTAATATTTGATTTTGTTATATTCTTAATGAATTAATGAATGACTGAAAACCCAGCCAATTGGAAGGTTCACCAATGAACTGCCATTTATACCTGCTGGAAGAGGGAAAATCGGTTTTCTTCAA